>NW_014590582.1:0-1099 GCF_000485595.1 Priapulus caudatus | reverse complement strand
AGAGAGAGAGAGAGAGAGAGAGAGAGAGAGAGAATCGGTACATGCAGAGCGCGCCTGACATATATACGCAAGCCTATAAGCGTAGCTTCCGACGGCCATACACGATAACAACCACCGATACACGATACCAGTTTCGACGACGATCAAATGGTCGGCTGGTCGCACGCGAGCCACGTTCTCTACTTCAGCCCCCACCCCCCTCCTCCTCACCCCTCCTCACCCGCCGCTGCTCTCCCTGTGTGGTGAAGTCACGCGGGCCATTACCGACGAAACTCGGTTACCCTGAGTGCACATTTATATAGTTATGCCACGACAAAAGGTAATCCATTTTGCCGAGTTTTACGCCTCATATCTGTAACCGAATAACGCGCGCGCGCAATGCGGCCAATATGGATCCCTGCTGCCATCATTATCATCAGTATCGGGCTTCAGTGCGGCGGCCGCAGCATGCTACATATCCATCTATATATGTGTGTGTGTGTGTGTGTGTGTGAATAGTGTGTGTGGTGTGTGTGATGTGGGTGTGGATGTAGTGTGTGTGTGTGTGTGTGTGTGTGTGTGTGTGTGCGTGGTGCGTGGCGTGCTGTGGGTGTGTGTGTGTGATGGGTGTGTGTGTGTGTGTGGTGTGTTAGTATCGTAGTGGTGTGTGTGTGTGTGGTGTTGGGGGGGGTGGGTGCGTGTGTGTGTGTGTGTTTGTGTGTGTGTGTGTGTGTGCGTGTATATACGCGCGCGTGTGTGTGTGCGTGGGAGGGGAGATCTGGAGTGGGGGACAGAATCCGCCGTGTCTTGATCCGGGATCTCGACAATGATAGATAATGCTGAATCGGAGAGCTACTCGATGATTGACGGCCCGACATCTCTGAGCACGGGCATCCCGTATTAAAACAGCATTCATTTATCGGGAGGCAGATGATAGAGGACTTGCGCTCCTTGCCAGAGTGCAATCATGAGTGCCGTCATGCCCGCCGTGCTGCTGCCGAGATAAGATGTCATTAATTAAGCATATTTCCCGCATGTTTGCGTTCAGCTGTCAGTCGGCCTGTCCCTAGGTTGGTTGCTTGGTCAGTCGGTCGGTCGGTCGGTCAGTCGGTCAGTTGGT
>NW_014590581.1:0-1100 GCF_000485595.1 Priapulus caudatus | reverse complement strand
AAAAAGTATTTCTTTTTCTTTCCCCTTTTTTTTTCTTATCTTTTGTCCTTCACTTCTTCAATCCGCATCAACAAACTTCGCCTTGCTAACGGGCTTCTACCTTGATCAGAAGCATTGTTCGGCCGCCACCATCGGCTTTGGAGGCTGGCCTTCTCTGTGCGTTGCTTCTTAGATTACATTTTTCAGCGAGCTTGTTTTTTTTTTTCTGCAGAAGCCTTCAGTTAATGCCGTTGTCTTAGCATCAATGGTTTCTCTTCTCGTTGCTCTTCAGGCGTTCTGTCTGCCGCTTCCTCAAAGCCGATTCCAATAGCGCTTTATTCTTTCTGCGCAATCCAGGCTTGTCACCATTCCTCTGCCCAAGGGTTTTCTATTAACTGGAGTGAATCAACTCGCATCACATGATTTGGCGGTAGAACCAAATTCAAAAAGCTTTGTGATCTCTTCAGCTTCTGCCTCGGGCATCTTGACATGCGATCAACTTCTTCATCGACAACCTTGACGCTAGCTTGGATTTTTAATTTTGCTTCTTACCCGTTTGCTTTGTCTTTGGCTGACACATGCACAAATACGCATTAGCATCAATATCAAACGTCACTTCAATCTGCGGCATTAGCGCGCTGCGATGCTGAATATCGGTCAAGTTAAAGCTGATCCCAATGCATCTTATTCCTGAAGACATTGTCTCGCCCTCACCTTGCCACATGAATCGTCAGCGGCAGTTTGATTTATGTTCCGCAGTTTGAAAAAAGTTTGCCTGCTGCTTTAGTTTGTACCTGTGGTTTTCTGAATATAGCTTAGTCATCACGGCCACCATGGTCTCAATACCAAGACAGCGGAGCTCACGGGTGTCACATCCAACAACAACACGTCCTTAACATCACCTTGCAACACACCACCTTGAATAGCAGCACCCACGGCGACCGCCTCATCCGGATTCACGTCCTTGCGTGGCTCTTTACCAAAAATCTCCTGAACTTTCTCTTGGACTTTAGGCATTCTTATTTGCCCGCCAACCAAAATCACGTCATCAATTTCTGAAGCAGCAATACCCGCATCTGCCAACGCAATACGACAAGGCTGAACAGTGCGCTCAATTAATT
>NW_014590580.1:0-1100 GCF_000485595.1 Priapulus caudatus | reverse complement strand
CTAATACAACATTACGTCCTTTAGGGCCTAATGTAACTTTTACCGCATTCGCTAAAATGTTTACGCCGCTCACCATACGTGCACGTGCGTCGTCACCAAATCGTACTTCTTTTGCACTCATTTGTTATGCATCCTTTATATTTGTTCTTTATATGATAGGGATAGCGTTCACAATCAAATCGTGATTTCGCTACCCGCCAAAAATAATTTAAGCTTCTATTACCGCTAAAATATCTTCTTCTTTCATCATTAATAATACCTCACCATCAACTTTTACTTCTGCACCAGCGTACTGGCCAAATAAAACTTGATCGCCAACTTTCACATCCATGACGCGCACATCGCCAGAATCGGTTATTTTACCGTTACCTGCTGCGATAATTTGGCCACGATTTGGCTTCTCAGTTGCGTTATCAGGGATGATGATTCCACCTGCACTTTTACGCTCTTCTTCTGTACGACGGACAAGCACGCGATCATGCAAAGGCGAATATTCATGTCTTACTCCATACACTAAATTAGTTGTAGATAACTACGAAAATAACCAAGAGACTACCGAATTAGCAGTCTCACTCGATGAGTGCTAATAATAAGGATGGCATTTATGAAATCAAGAGAAACCAAGTATTTTTTTGAAATATTTTTACTTTCGAAGAAAAGCAGAAAAGACAAGCTGTGTAAGAATAGTGACCTCAACTTGAAAGGCACATTTTGGGGATAGACTCACCATCCTAGGGGAAATTTGCATAAAAATTAACGATGATTTAAACGATCGTCTTCTTTACGCACAAACTCCCCTTCATAAGTACTATTGTGATTTGGATCTGTTGAAGGAGGGGAGGAAAAAGCCGCCCATTGTAGAGCGCATCTGCACACTAGAGCGTGAAATAATGTACTTAACAAGGGCTTTTCTAGTAAAGGGAATGAGGCAGAAAAAGCCCATTGCATCAGTCACAAAACCAGGCGTCATTAATAAAGCGCCCCCGACAGCCAAGAAAACACCCTCTATGAGTTCTTCAGCGGGTAGACGACCTGATGCGAGATTATTCTGAAAACGCGCCAAGGTAGATAAACCTTGCTGACGCAACAAAAAAGCACCA
>NW_014590579.1:0-1100 GCF_000485595.1 Priapulus caudatus | reverse complement strand
CTAATTTAATGATCTAATAATAGAATAAAAACAGACTTGTATTATGCAAAAATTTCAAATTGAAGGAGGTGTTCCTCTAGTAGGGGAAGTGGTAATTTCTGGCGCAAAGAATGCGGTTCTGCCTTTGCAGGCAGCGTCTCTGCTAGCTCATGGGGAAATGACGATTCGTAATGTGCCACGCTTAAAAGATGTCACGACGATGGCCTCTCTATTGAGCGGTATGGGAATGACCACTCTAGTTGATGACGATAATAATATAACTACGGATACATCAACATTAACCACGCAATGTGCGCCCTATGAGTTAGTACGTACTATGCGGGCGTCTATCTTGGTGCTAGGTCCTTTGTTGGCGCGCTATGGGGAAGCTGAAGTTTCATTGCCCGGAGGCTGTGCCATTGGTAGTAGGCCAGTCAATATTCACTTGAGTGGTTTGGAAGCAATGGGTGCAGAGATTACCGTTGCCGATGGCTATATTCGTGCTAAGGCCGATCGCTTGAAAGGTGCCATTATCGTGATGGAAACTGTCACGGTAACGGGAACAGAGAACCTATTGATGGCGGCGGTGTTGGCAGATGGCGTGACCACCTTGGAAAATGCTGCACGTGAACCTGAGGTGGTGGATTTAGCCAATTGTTTGGTTCAAATGGGAGCAAAAATCAGCGGTGCGGGAACACATACCATTATCGTTGAAGGTGTTGATAAATTAAAGGGTATTTCCTACTCGGTACTGCCAGATCGTATTGAAACCGGCACCTATCTTGCGGCGGCGGCGATAACGGGTGGTCATATTAAATGTTTGAATGCTGCTCCCAGAACTTTGGATGCGGTATTGCAAAAATTTAGAGATGCGGGTGCCAAGGTTGAAATTGGTGATGATTGGATCGAACTAGACATGCGCGGCCGTACTTTGAAAGCAGTTGATATTCGTACCGAAGCGCACCCTGGTTTTCCCACTGATATGCAAGCACAGTTTGTAGCGATGAATACGCTATCACAGGGTATCGCTGTGGTGGTTGAGAATATCTTTGAGAATCGCATGATGCATGTGGCAGAGCTGATGCGTATGGGTGCGAATATTCGCTTAGAAGGCAATACTG
>NW_014590578.1:0-1100 GCF_000485595.1 Priapulus caudatus | reverse complement strand
ACACTACAGCGCCCTCTATGAGCAGTGCTTGCCATGATTACTGAATCCGAACGTGCTATCCGGAATCCTAACGATCAAGCAGCGAGCAGAGCGCAGCGACAACGGCAACATCTATACCTTCGAGTCGTTCAGCGTGTTGATGAGTTCCACGTCGTCGAGAATGTTTCCCTTGGAGTTGAAGAGGAGATGCAGAATCTTATCCTCGATTCCCTTCAGCTGATTCTTATCCTCGTTGATTCTCACGATCAGTTCGTTTCTCTGCTCCTCCAGATCCGGTCTCTCCAGCCTCACGACATCACTGTGCACGACGACAAGCGCAGGTCAGCATATTATGTATTTATATTATATTATATTAGAAATATATATATGTTATATTATAGTGAGTATATATATATTATATTATATTAGGTATATATATAGTGTTATATTATATTAAGTATATATATGGTATTATATTAGGTGTATATATGGTATTATATTAGGTGTATATATGGTATTATATTAGGTGTATATATGGTATTATATTAGGTGTATATATGGTATTATATTAAGTATATATATGGTATTATATTAGGTGTATATATGGTATTATATTAGGTGTATATATGGTATTATATTAGGTATTTATACTATTAATTATTTATTATACATTTTACATGATGGCACGAACAAATATGGGCTAGTTTACATCGAGATGCAATGTAATGTAAGAATCAAGGATCACGATTAGTCACTGTTTGTATTAGATTGCATCTAAATAATATCAGTTAGATATAAGTTATGGTTTTAGATGTTGGTATTAAAATAGCGAGCTCCGAGTTGATTGTTATTCGTAATGCTTTTGTAAGCATTGATATTGAGAGAGTAGATAAGACCTCACCTGAGGAGCTGATCTTCTAGCCCAGACACGGTGACGGTGAAGTTGATGATGGTGACTTTGATGCAGACCTCTGGCATGTAGTGCGGCGGGATGTCATCATGCTTTACTGCTTTCTGTCGTACTTCATTGATATGTTATGTTTTTAATTTTGCTATCTAACGGTTGTGCGTGCAGATTATGATAAGAATTTTCCGCTTCTACATGACGACAAGCTGTCAAC
>NW_014590577.1:0-1100 GCF_000485595.1 Priapulus caudatus | reverse complement strand
GCCTTTAGGTACCTCACTGAATAATGATAACCCTCTAACATCTTCGCTAGATAAATCCTGATCTACCTGGGTGTCCATATAAGAAACACCACCTCTAATTCTAGCGCATCAGTCGGCACCCATTGAAAATCCACTTCTGCACCTTGAATAGTAGATTTAGGCACATTGGCTAAGGTTCTCACCAAGAAAAGTACTGGATCATCAACAATCACCAAAGACTGACGGTTTTTGTAGTCATAGTTATTACTCAAGTTTCGGAGTTCACTTTTAGCCAATAAAAGTGAATATTACCTATTCTAGAGCTTCTTGGCGTAAGGTAAAATTATCCATTTGCATGACTTGCGTAAAAAAATCAACAACCGTTTGGTCAATTTTGTTTAACACGTCATGTTTATCAACGTTTGTTAAATTTGCCATTTCATTTAATGCACCAGCAATTAAAGCTTTGAATAATCCCCACAACTTACTGGCAAAATTCAGACAGCTTAAACTTTCTTCAAAGTCATTTCTTACCTCACTAAGCCTTGCCGATCCTTCTTCTTGTTTGGCAAACAGTAACATGCAAAACCTTAAGCCTGTTAGGTGTATTGAGGCTATGTAAGCACTGTAATGTCGGCTTTGCTCCTTTAAAAAACCGAGCTTTTGTTTGGCTTCTTTGAAGTAAACTTCGATCCCCCAACGTAGTGCATAGACCTCAAGTATTTTTTCATCTTCAAGTTGGCTATCAGTCGTTAAAAATAGCGCCCAATCATGTTTGCTCGCCTGTTGCTTAGCTTCATTTACTGAGCGAACAAACAAAAGCTTAACTTTAACCCATTGGGCTAGGCTCTTTATCTGAGCTGGTGAGGTTTAGCTCAACAACAATGGATTTACTTTGATAAGGCACATTATTTAGTGTTTGCCAATGGCCTTTAACATGGTGTTTGTATAGTTCTTGAGCACAAAGTAAGTGAGTAATACCGTTTATTGTTAGGCGGTATTTCATTTTGTTTTTTTCATTCTGACAATCGCTATGAGTGAATGCTCAATTGTCATTCTAAGAATATGCTTGGTCGCAAACCACGCATCCGCTAAAAAGTAATCGGCATTAATACCGCCAC
>NW_014590576.1:0-1101 GCF_000485595.1 Priapulus caudatus | reverse complement strand
GTGTGTGTGTGTGTGTGTGTGTGTGCGCGCGCTATGCGTCTGGGGATCTGGCTAACGCTATATGCCTATTTATCTACGACTAATACTATGGACATGTTTAAGAGTGAATAACGTTGTGAGTATATTTATATTTTCATGCTAACACCTACTCTAAATAGAGCTCAGTCATTGTCGTAGAGATGGTACACTTCTGGGAGCAACTTCTTTGTGCAAATAGTTGCGTCCCTGCAGAGTATTATAGTAGGCTACCCGCGGACTTTAATTGGAGAATCAAGCGTCCCTGCAGAGTAGTATAGTACCCGAGGACTTTAAATGGAGAATCAAGCGTCCCTGCAGATTACATACAAACGTGCGCACGGTTCTGCATACAAATATCGCTCCTGCCGAGTATATCAACGTATTCTGGGAGGAGTATATACCCGAACATGTATTCAATAAAAACATATATATTCTCCTCTAACTCAGACGAACTACCGTGATTACATATGACACATTACTATTGGCTATTTCCACCAGACAATTTAATTCTATACGGTCCAAGGCCCATGGGCCCGTTGTCAGAAACATCGTAAAGTTAATGCTAATGTTAAAGCCTAATGTTAAACCTAATTTTGTTTGTGAAGACGGGCTCCAGAATTGCATGGCCAGATACCCAGGCTATCCTTGACTCCATTGCATCGCTCCAGCTCACTACACGCAATTATTCATCACGTGTATGCTACCTCATTTGCATTTTTACCGGTTGAATATGTTAATTTGGGTGGTTGATATTAGGAGATAGATGTCTTTCTTTCATTGTAATAGAAGCTAATAACAATGTGAGATATGCGGACGAGATGGCGAAAAACCAAGTGATCGACGTCCACCAAGTTCACGTTCATTATAAGAAGCGCAAGAGTGCATGAGCACCCCTCCGATCCACCAACCCCCTTCCCACCCACAGGCACGCACACACCGCACAGCACGCCACAATACACCCACACACACACCACACGCTCCGCCGACCCACTCACCCACACGTCACCCCCCTCCCCCCCCCCCCCCCCCCCCCAAACCCCCCCCCCTCCCCCCCCCCCCCCCCCCCCCCCCCCCCCCCCCCCC
>NW_014590575.1:0-1101 GCF_000485595.1 Priapulus caudatus | reverse complement strand
AGACGACCATAAATCTCAGCCATGAATGCAGCGCCTTGTTCGTGGCGAGTGAGAATGAACTTAATTTTGTCAGACTTCTCAAGTGAAATCATGAAGTCGGCATTTTCTTCGCCAGGTACCCCAAAGATATATTCGATACCTTCTTCTTCTAAACATTTCACAAACAAGTCTGATGCTTTCATAAGTAACCCTATTTATTATTTTATTTGGTAACAGCTCATGAGTATGAGAATGGACTACTTCAATAGTTCAGTCATTGAATCGATACACTATAAGCTTCTTCATTTTAAGTCCAATAATTTGTGTTTTTATGCCTTAAGGGCACCTCTATTAATTGCTTATGTCCTCTGCGTGACCTGAAGCGTGTAGCTACAAGGCGTGAGCCGCAGCAGAATGGTTATTCCATTCTCAAGGTTCACAAAGCTTCCGCTCCTGCTCACGCCCCTCACCTACATCCTTGTAGGCGACGCAGTAGATGCATGCTTCAGGCCGCGCCCTACGGGATTTACATCCAGCCTAGATTTACGTCCAGTTCAGAATCAAGACGCGCTTTTGAAGCTATGCCCATAGTTAAATAGACATGGGCCTATCGAAAAAGTGCAACGCAGAGTTAAAGGGCATCTCTATTAATTGCTTGTGCCCTCTGGCGTAACGACAAGAGATTGTATAGGTGCCGTTGAATCTAAGAGCGGTAAAACTCACATTCAAACTGGTTTTATTTTACGCAGCAAGATAACATCGCGGGGTAAAATACACTTGCCTCAAAATTCATTTATATTGACGGCATCTCTAGGTACAAATTGTACAACATCAGCATCGAAATAGGCCTTTATGAGCACAAATATTGTAGAAATTTATACCGATGGCGCCTGTCGTGGAAATCCAGGCCCAGGTGGTTGGGGCGCGCGCTTACGCTTTAGTGGACAGCAGAGAGATCTATATGGTTCCGAGCCAGAAACGACAAATAATCGCATGGAATTAATGGCGGTTATACAAAGTCTTGAATCGCTGACGCGTTTATGTGATGTAAAAGTTTATACCGATTCAAAATATGTACTTGATGGTATGACCAAATGGCTACCTAACTGGAAAAAGCAGGGC
>NW_014590574.1:0-1101 GCF_000485595.1 Priapulus caudatus | reverse complement strand
TGGTTCTTTGAGCGAGCTATACCCTGATTTGCTACTACTCGCTTCCACACGGCAAGGCTTGTGTTCAGTTGTTAATATAGCACGAAGGGTCGTTGTCGTATCCCAAGGTATGCTACATATTATGTAACCGAAGTAGTTTTAAGGTTGTTTAGTAGTGTGTTTCGTATAATTTTATATGAGGTATTGTTTATGGGTTAGGGGTAGGGATACACTTCTGTAGTACAAGTCTGGTCACAGCTTTGGGTATACATAATATGTACGGCTCGGTACATATATTCTAGGCGCGGCAGGCAAGCTTTATATTGGGGGGGGTTCGTTTTCAACTTTGGCTAATTTGCTAGCAAGATTTGTAAGTCCAGGGGGGGTCTAACCGTAACCCAAAGTTGCGAGTTGGCGAGGCAGCCCAGACCCGGGGCTGGGAGCACTCACCCGCCGGGGTTCAATGCGCCATGGGTCTGAGGGACGGCTCCCACGAAAAATTTTAAATAAATTAGGCACGCCGCCTCAAGATGCGTTTCTGCGAAGGGCAATCGGGGAGGTCTCGACTCCCCTTCAGCGCCCCCGCCGCCTTATTGTAAGCATGCCGCCGTTCGCTGCTCGGCGGGCGAAAAGCGACGCAGGCGAGGGAGCGCAAGGGCGACCGAGGGGGGAGGGTGTGGAGGGGGGTGTTCACATGTTCACCGACGTCGCCTTATATATACTACTAGTGGCATCTATATACACATCTTTGGTCTTTTGATTTCTTGGAGCTATCTAGTGCATCTATAGCTCTTTGTACAGTTACTTTAGTAAATATATACAAGTTTGTAGGGTCTATAATACAAATTATCTGCCTATAAGATGTCTATACCGCAGCAACAAATATTATAACCATGGCTCTGTTTTTCATGACTATATAGTTATGGCCATGCAGCTCCAGTGAACTGAAATTATACGTGTGTGTGCATGTGTACGCGCGTGCGTGCATGTGTGTGTGTGTGTGTGTGTGTGTGTGTGTGTGTGTGTGTGTGTGTGTGTGTGTGTGTGTGTGTGTGTGTGTGTGTGTGTGTGTGTGTGTGTGTGTGTGTGTGTGTGTGTGTGTGTGTGTGTGTGTGTGTGTGT
>NW_014590573.1:0-1101 GCF_000485595.1 Priapulus caudatus | reverse complement strand
TGAAGTCACGTGTTACGCTGTCTAGATCTCGATCAAACTCCACGACAGATGGCGCTCTCGCTCTCGCTCAACTCACCGGTGGTGGTTGATGCGTGGTACCACTATATCCCGTGGTACCACTATATCCCGTGGTACCACTATATACCGTGGTACCACTATATGCAGTGCCCCTTCGTACACTCAGGATACTTCGTAGATTGAGCCCATGAGCGAGAGCGCCATCTGTCGTGGAGTTTGCCCTGTTTGTTCACGTTCGAAAGGTGCAGAAGAAAATTACAGTGAAACTTACATACCAATTACAGCCACAATACACGTCAGCAGAGCATTTGGCACCTCGTTTGTTTTAGAAATGCGCAATCGGCATGTTAATAATGCACAAGTTATTTAAATAACAATTAACCCTGTTATATATATTAGTCTACCAACCGAATGAACTTATTTAATGAGTTATTTAAATAATAATAAAAAAGAAGAAGTTAATTTAACTGAACCCACACCACAAACAGCTTGCTGCCGTCACCTTACATATAAGAAGTCCTTGTCACTGTTCGTTACGTGTTGAAGCTCGCTCTCCATCTCATGCTCAAACATGATACCATGAGACATGAGTATGAGACCTGTTCTCGCTCATGCTATCCCCCGGGCGTGGAGGGAGGTTACCGCAACGTGGCAGCCACTAGTGTTAGGATAGTGTCAATGTTATGGTCAGGATTAGGGTTAGGGTCAAGGTTAGGGTAAGGGTTAGGGTTAGGGTTAGGGTTAGGGTAAGGGTATCATCTACACGGCCAGGGATAGGGTTAAGGTTAGGGTAGGGTTAGGGTAGGGTTAGGGTTAGGGTTAGGGTAAGGATATCATCTACACGGCCAGGGATAGGGATAGGGTTAGGGTAGGGTTAGGGTTAGGGTAGGGGTTAGGGTTAGGGTTAGGGTAAGGGTATCATCTACACGGCCAGGGATAGGGTTAGGGTAGGGTTAGGGTTAGGGTTAGGGTTAGGGTTAGGGTTAGGGTTAGGGTTAGGGTTAGGGTAGGGTTAGGGTTAGGGTTAGGGTTGGGTTAGGGTTATGCTGCTGTAGATGCTTAGCTTCATCTACACAGACAAGG
>NW_014590572.1:0-1102 GCF_000485595.1 Priapulus caudatus | reverse complement strand
TACGTACTACTTACGTCGTACTTAGTTACGTACTACTACTACGTACTACCTACGTACTACGACACCTACACTACTACACTACACTACACACACACACACACACACACACACACACACACACACACACACACACACACACACACACACACACACACACACACACACACACACACACACACACACACACACACACACACACACACACACACACACACACACACACACACACACACACACACACAGCGAGCATGCATTACGTGGGGACTGCGTAGTTATCGCTAGCAAGGACGGCTCTCTCGCGTCATTGTGTCTAGAACCAGGAGTCTTTTCTCCGCGCGTTTCGTGCGCGCACAGCGCTTTTTCAAGATTTCAATTTCTAATGATATGCATGTCGCGCGCATCGATTACCGGGCTGACGCTGCTTTTTTCTCGTCTGCTCGCGCACGCAGACGCCGTCGACGGGCGAGAACAAATGTTTCTCGGATGCGCAAAAAACCAGTGCGGTGTTACACCGTGTGCATGCGCTGTCACAAATCAGCGCGGCAACAACGGCGCCTCCTCGCGGCCGCGCGCAAGAGTGACGCAAACGCACGAAGTGATGACGTCGATCACTACGCGTCGTGACGCACGCGCGAGGAGTAATTAGTGGTCGAAATTAACGAGCCGACGCGCGGGTTGTAGCAGAGCAGGGTCACGTGCATCATTGCGAATATCGTCTGCGGGCGTCTCTAACAACCATCGACGCGACTTCATTAGATTAAACGTGAATGACAGAGTTAGTGTCGCAAACATATTTAACGCAGTCGGTAAATGTCATCGGTCGCCGTCGCGCCAGCTTGATTAACGCACGCTAGCTGATTGTAGATGCATTGTTTCTGTTGACCGGTGCGTCACGGGTACGCCAGCGTGCTATACGTCTTCGTTCCCACGCACGTACGCACGCACGCACGCACGCACTCACGCACGCGCACACGCGCGCACACACACACACATACATGCACGCACGCGCCAACAGACACGCAGAAGACACACATATATATATATATATATATATATATATATATATATATATATATATATAGCTATATATATATATATATAT
>NW_014590571.1:0-1102 GCF_000485595.1 Priapulus caudatus | reverse complement strand
TCCTGATTGGCTGGCTGCTATGAGGATCCTGATTGGCTGGCGGCTACGAGGCTCTTGATTGGCCGGCTGCTACTAGGCTTCTGATTTGTCGATTGCTAGGAAGATACTGATTGGCTGGCTGCTACGAGGCTCCTGGTTAGTAGCCGGTCAATCAAGAGCCTCCTAGCAGCCGACCAATCAGGGGCCTCCTAGCAATCGACCAATCAGGAGCCTCGTATCAGACGACCAATCAGGAGCCTTGTAGCAGCAGGCCAATTAGGAGCCTCGTAGCAGCCAGCCAATCAGGAGCCTCCTAGCAGCCGACCAATCAGGAGCCTCCTAGCAGCCGACCAATTAGGAACCTCGTAGCAGCCGGCCAATCAGGAGCCTCGTAGCAGCCAGCCAATCAGGAGCCTCCTAGCAATCGACCAATCAGGAGCCTCGTAGCAGCCGACCAATCAGGAGCCTCGTAGCAGCCGACCAATCAGGAGCCTCGTAGCAGCCGACCAATCAGGAGCCTCGTAGCAGCCGGCCAATCAGGAGCCTCGTAGAAACCGGCCAATCAAGAGCCTCGTAGCAGCCAACCAATCAGGAGCCTCGTAGAAACCGGCCAATCAGGAGCCTCGTAGCAGCCGACCAATCAGGAGCCTCGTAGCAGCTGACCAATCAGGAGTCTCGTAGCAGCCGACCAATCAGTGGCCTCGTAGAAATGAACCAATCAGGAGCCTCGTAGCAGCTGACCAATCAGGAGCCTCGTACCAGCCGGCCAATCAGGAGCCTCGTAGCAGCCGGCCAATCAGGAGCCTCCTAGCAGCCGACCAATTATGGGGCCACTTAGCAGCCAACCAATCAGGAGCCTGGTAGAAGCCGGCCAATTAGGAGCCTCGTAGCAGCTGACCAATCAGGGGCCTCCTTGCAATCGACCAATCAGGAGTCTCGTAGCAGCCGGCCAATCAGGGGCCTCGTAGCAGCCGACCAATCAGAAGCCTCGTAGCAGCCGACCAATCAGGGGCTTCGTAGAAGCCGACCAATTAGGAGCCTCGTAGCAGCTGACCAATCAGGGGCCTCCTAGCAGCCGACCAATCAGGAGTCTAGCAGCAGCCGGCAAATCAAGAGCCTTGTA
>NW_014590570.1:0-1102 GCF_000485595.1 Priapulus caudatus | reverse complement strand
CCCGTTAATCTTATCTGAGCAATCCTAGCTCGAACAGACTAGCGCATCGTATTATGTATCCGTCGAGGGTCAGTCGTGTACGGTTAGCAACTGTTTTCGCCTGGCAGGAAGAGGAAGGTGGCAAAGACCGGTGTCGGTGGAGGGTACCAAAGTCGCAGCGTATCGCTACGTCTGCGTCAGCGTGGGGGCCAAAACCTTTGCACGGAGATCCTGACGAGCAGACAGACGTGTGGCGTGGGATGCCGGCGCCAACCGACGTCAGGGCTGCTGCAAGATACGAGCTGGGCGCGGACGAGGCCGTGCAAAGCTAGGGCGTGCACTCAGATGGGTGTGGGACAAGGTACGTACACGGAGCAGAGAGGCGGGGGGGAGGGGAGAGGAGGGAGGGGAGAGAGAGAGAGAGAGCGAGAGAGAGGGGGAGGGAGGGAGAGAAGAGAGAGAGAGAGCAAGGGGGGAGGTGAGAGAGCGAGAGAGAGACGAGAGAGAGAGGGAGGGAGAGAGAGAGACGAGAGGGGGAGAGGTAGAGAGAGGACGGATGGAGGAAGAGAAGTAGAGAGAGGAGGAGAAGGAGAGAGGGAGGGGAGGGGAGAGAGAGATAGAGGGGGAGGAGCGGGGGCGACCAGAAGAAGAGAAAAGAGAAGGGGGTGGAGGGAGGGACTGGAAGGAGATAAGAAACTGGATCAATGGATGGAATTGGATGGATAGATATATAGATGGAGTGATAAGGAATGAGAGGGTAAGGAGGAGACGAAGACGGAGGAGGAGGGACGGAGAGTAGAGAGAGAGAGGGAGGTGTACGGCAGGGGGAGGGAGAGAGAGAAAGAGAGGGGGTGAGGGAGTGACTGGGAGAGATAGATGGATCAATGGATGGATGGATAGATATATAGATGGATAGATAGCGAATGAGAGAGTAAGCGAGACAGAGAGAGAGAGAGAGAGAGAGAGATGTGTGACCACCTCGGTCATCCGTTAGCCGTTCGTACATCGCGCGCTAGTTGTGTGTATGTGTGCTGTGTGACGATTCATCTTCCTGCAGGCTGTCACAGACTCACAAACGACATTGCCCAGACTCACACAAAAAACACCAACACCTCCATTCTTC
>NW_014590569.1:0-1103 GCF_000485595.1 Priapulus caudatus | reverse complement strand
AGAGAGAGAGAGAGAGAGAGAGAGAGAGAGAGAGAGAGAGAGAGAGAGAGATGTGGAGTGTTAGATAGAGCGTTTATAGTCTGACGGCCTGCGTGCCGGTAAATATCGCGTGTCAGACGCTCTAGCTGCTGCTCCGATTCTAACTCTTGCTCCGGGGCTGCTGTCGTCTGCTCTCCTCGACGATATAAACCTAGTCGTTACACACACACACACCAGGAAGCGATCACACCGGCCGGCTACCCTCGCCGACAACGATTCGCCCGAATTTTATAACCATATTTCTCCGGTTTTTGTTTCTTTTCTTCTTCTTTTGTAAAAACGATTTATTGTAGTTTGTCTCGACATTGGTTCCCGCTGCGGGGAGGTGAGTGCTTGTTTGAGTCGGTTCGCGCCCCATTAGCACGCGTGCATCTCACGAGCGGGGGTTGTGTTGTGTGTGACATCTGGTCGTTGGTATTGCTGCTTCCTCAGCTGCCTATGTCATTACTGGACTGCTGGTGCCCGCATCCGCGCTGCTGCTCCCGCGCTAGCCTATCACGCGGCGATTAATAGCACCGCACCGCTAATGTCTCTCTCTCGCTCTCTCTCTCTTTTCTATCTATCTAATCTCTCTCCTCTCTCCTCTCTCTCTCTTTCTCTTTCTCATCTTCTTTTCTCTCTTCCTTTCTCTCTCCGTCTTCTCGTCTCTTGCTCTCTCTCTCTGTCTCTCTCTCTCTCTCTCTCTCTCTCTCTCTTCTCTTCTCTCCTCTCTCGCTCTCTTCTCTCTCTCTCTGCTCTTTCTCTTCGTCTCTCTCTCTTTATTCTCTCTCTCTCTCCTTCCTCTCTCTCCTCTTCCTCTTTCTCGCCTCTCTCGTCTCGCTTGCTCTGTCTCTTCTCTCTCTCTTCTTTCTCTCCTTCTCTCTTTCTCCTTCTCTGCCTCTCTCTCTCTCCTTTCTCTCTGCTCTCTCTCTCTCTCTCTCTCTTCTGCTCTCTCTTCTTCTCCTCTCGTCTCCCTTCTCTCTCTCTCTTCTCTTCTCCTTCGTCTCTTCTTTTTCTCAGCTCTCCTGCTCTCTCGTCCTCTCTCTCTCTCTCTCTTTCCTCTCTCTATCTCTCTTCTCAGTCGT
>NW_014590568.1:0-1103 GCF_000485595.1 Priapulus caudatus | reverse complement strand
AGACCTCTTATTCACAGTTCACAGACTAAATAAAAGCTAAATCACGCTTCACGCAAGGTGGTCCATTCACAGTTCACAGACAAAATAAATTGCAATTCACAGTTCACGAGGTATAAAAATGGCTGATCACGTTTCACGAAAATACTCTTACCCACCCTCATAAAAGTGACAGGTTAGCGCAACGCGGTTTTGGTTGTGCTGTGCTGTGAAAGATGCGAGATCATGTTGGTACCTACGCAGCTCTGATTAGCTGATTGCAAGTCCTTCATGGTTTAGGGTTGTGGTCACAATTTTGCCTCCGCGTCCAAGACCATGAACAGATTCCGCATTCATGATATGCATGGGTGTTCTCCTTCTGTCGTTTCTTTCGTCCACCTGTACAGTTCTATGATGCATGTATATATCCAAGGTATTTGTCCTATTTCTTAACTGAGGTGTAATGACGAAACTTTATCTTATAAAGCTATGCTAGAATACCTCTTCTCTATTTTGAATGCATAATTTTCGCAAAATATTAAAATAGGTACTCAGGAGATATTGCGCATGCGCGGGCACCGTTTCAGGCGTGCAGTACAGACTAAAGGCAACTGCATAATATAGCTTGCTGAGAGAGGAAGTGAGTGTTGGGAGACTGAGGAAAGGAAGCAGGGAACATAGCTGGGGCGGGAGAAAAAAAGGAGGCTGATCGAGGGACAGGGGAGGCGAGGGGACGGGCGGGAGCGGATGAAGTAGGGATTTTGCACCCTACAGGCTAGAGCGCTCTCCTAATTATGAACACAGGTCTACTGATAACAATTAATTATAGAAATCGATGCTGAGATACCCCATAATATAACGTTATTTTTTTGTCACTTACCCGTGAAAGACTTGTCTCAGACCCACCCCTAGTACCCTACCACACTATGGACGTCGATCAAGAGCAGCACCCGTCGCTCATCATTACACAGTTGTCATGCATCCCCCCCCCCCTAGGAATCTGTTCAGCATACGCGTCAACAGTTTCGAGGAGCGTCGTAGCTCAGACGGATCGAGGAGCGGCAGCAACGAACGAGGAGTAAAGAAAACGAAGAGCCACGTCCGTCGTTTACAAGACTTAGAATAAA
>NW_014590567.1:0-1103 GCF_000485595.1 Priapulus caudatus | reverse complement strand
GTTCAGTTGTTTGCCGTTCTCGCCCATACGCATCAGGTAAATGAGCTGTTCAGTTGTTTGCCGTTCCCGCCCATACGCATCAGGTAAATGAGCTGTTCAGTTGTTTGCCGTTCCCGCCCATACACATCAGGTATATGAGTTGTTCACTTGTTTGCTGTTCCCGCCCACACACATCAGGTATACTGACTGTTTGCTAGTTTGCCATCTCTCCTCACCCAGACATGCAACAGGCCATTTCACGTTTACCGCTCCCACTTACAAACAAGATTCTGAACGAGCGTTGCCGGGGCGGCGTTAAAGAAGACTATCGGTGTGTTAATCTTACGCTTGTAGGTGGGAGCGGTAAACGTGAAATACCTACACATGGATTCTGAACGAGCGTTGCCGGGGCGGCGTTAAAGAAGACTATCGGTGTGTTAATCTTAATGTGTAGGTATTTCACGTTTACCGCTCCCACTTACAAGCATAAGATTAACACACCGATAGTCTTCTTTAACGCCGCCCCGGCAACGCTCGTTCAGAATCCATGTGTAGGTATTTCACGTTTACCGCTCCCTCCTACAAGCGTAAGATTAACACACCGATAGTCTTCTTTAACGCCGGCACGGCCACATGCCCCACCGTTCATCGTCTCACGCCCCGCGCCCCCCTCCTTCATCTCATGTCTCACGCCTCGCGCGTCTGCCTGGAGTATTTCGTCTCACGCCTCACGCGTCTGCTTGCAGTTTCGTCGGTCACTCGCTAGGTAACATCATCATCCGCGCCGTGCTGGGTCAGCGTCGCTTCGAGCCGCTGCTGGGCAAACTGCACACCTACCTGTCGCTGTCCGGCCCGCACCTCGGCACCCTCTACAACAACAGCGGCCTCGTCAACGCCGGTACGTACGTCAGCGCCACCTGCAGTAATTAATGCTGTTAATTAGGCAGTGTAAACCTGCAGGCAGTGTAGTAATTAACGCTGGTGCAGACAAAGACAAATAGATCGGCAGGCAGGGAGAGAGAGAGAGAGAGAGAGAGAGAGAGAGAGAGAGAGAGAGAGAGAGAGAGAGAGAGAGAGAGAGAGAGAGAGAGAGAGAGAGAGAGAGAGAGAGAGAGAGAGAGAGA
>NW_014590566.1:0-1103 GCF_000485595.1 Priapulus caudatus | reverse complement strand
TATATATATATATATATATATATATCAGGAGCTAATAATGACAAGTGTCATTATTAGCTCCTGATATATATCTAAAGACGTTTTTACTGCTGTTTAAGATATCACGACCAAAACGTGATCTTTTGAATGCACCGCCACTAGGTCAATGATCCAAAACTAGTCTTGACCTTTTCTCTTTCTAGGTTATAGGATGACAGGGTGTAGTGCTCCAAACTGTGTGAACAGCTATCGGAAAGGATTCCGTCTGCACTCCTTTCCAAGAAATTCTGAACGAAGAAAAAGATGGGCAATAAACATGAGGCGAAGGAATAAGAACGGGGGTGCGTGGGTGCCTCCTACACATGCAAGGCTTTGCGACGTAAGCCATATGTGTTGAAACTCGTATCGATACATTATTATAAGTATATAGGCAACATTGACAATTATTTGGTGGGTAATATAGAGCATGTCCTCGTGCAGTATTTTCCAGAGTATGACTGTGAAGATGATGTAAAAATTACAAAATGCAAAAACTGTTAAAGAAATTGTGTTTAACGTTTATGTAATGAACCTACCCACATTGCCCCAGCGAGAAATGATATTGTTTATATTCAATCATTTAAAAAGGGTTATGTGTTGTTGTCTCAGGCGCACTTTGAGGAGTGTCAGTTTGAAACAGGCAGAAAAGATGGGTGGAAAAAGCTAAAACTAACTGCCATACCAACTCTGTTTGATGTCCCAAATCCTCCTAAGAAGTTTGCAACGCAAAGAAGGGTGCTAACGAGGAACACTGACATACCAGAGATATCTCCATTATTAGCGACACCTAAAAGTAGGTAGTTGAAACCATATGTTGTATTTTTATTCTTTTTTAAGCTATATATATATATATATATATTTTATTATATTTATTTCAGAAGCATAATGTGTCAAAAGTTGTCTGATATATATACATATATATATCTATATATTATATATATACATATATATCAGACATTATAACTCTTGACGCATAATGCTGTAAGCATAGTGCAGGAGTATGTGTCAAAAGTTGTCTGTTATATATATATACATATATATATATATATATATATATATATATATATACTATATATATATATAAT
>NW_014590565.1:0-1103 GCF_000485595.1 Priapulus caudatus | reverse complement strand
GAGAGAGAGAGAGGTAACGGGGCTTTCCATTCCGACACGTGGTCTTGTGCCCATATTGTGATGGAGTGGTTGGTGCATTATCGAGCAGCCACGTGGTAGCATAACAAAGATGAGCTGAGTAAGAGCTAAGCCAAAAATTAAGGCGATTATTTTATCGGCTCGGATTTCGGCGGCAGAGGTCGGCTGTGGTGCTCACAGTACATGCTCGGGGTATACGGGTGAGATGTACACGCGTCTGCCGTTGTCATGTATACCGGCCAGGGATAGCAGCTGTGTCCGCTCACGGCCCCGATGCTATACGCCCTCTATGTATCTACGTCTCAACATGACACGTCGTGGCTCAACGGAGTGTCGCTTTAGCATGTTGGCGTCTTGCTGAGAAGCAAAAAAAAATTAACGTGCGAGCGCGCGAAAGAAAAGGGTTTTCCCCTGACAGGCCTAATCCAACAAGATTAGGTTTCACGTTTGACGAGGGATTTACCTGCCTGATCCTCTTGGCTTGCGTGCTGCCTAATCTCCTGGCTTGGGAGTTGGCAGTTTGATCAGGGGAGATTAGCGTCAGCTCTTTCATTAGGCTGTCAAGATTTCAAAGTGAGTTTTGTTTTGAAAGGCACCCGGCTTATCATGTCTTGGCGGGTTCAGCCCCGTTAACCAGAGAAGAATACGGGCAGGTTTGTAGCCTGTCTGGCAGCGTTCGGCTGCGCATCATAGCAGGACCCGTAGCCTTCACACGTCAGTGTGATGCGGGAAGATGATCCGTCCGGCCCAGCCACGGTGCGGAGCGCGCCTGCCATTCGAGCCAATACGCTGTGACATAATCGCACCAGAATCCGCTTTGCTTCGAAGGCGAAACGCGCTATGGTTGTGTGTGTATGCGCGCGCGCGTGTGTGGATATGTGCTGCCAGTGTCACGGAATGCGTGGGCGTGCGTGTGACAGACGGCTGAGTGAGAGAAGGGTTGAAGAGTGGAAGAGACAAGCGTGAGCTGTGTGTGTGTGTGTGTGTGTGTGTGTGTGTGTGTGTGTGTGTGTGTGTGTGTGTGTGTGTGTGTGTGTGTGTGTGTGTGTGTGTGTGTGTGTGTGTGTGTGTGTGTGTGTGTGTGT
>NW_014590564.1:0-1103 GCF_000485595.1 Priapulus caudatus | reverse complement strand
GACGAAACGTAGACGAAAGAATAGGTGGCGGTCGGCGAAGGACGTCGAGTACAGTAGTATCTATATCTATATATATATATCTATATATATTATATATATATATATATATATATATATATATACCTGGAGGCGGTACCACGGGAATGTCTGCTAACGTGCAACCACTTTCTATACGGGCGAATTTTCTTACGGCGGACCATTTTTAACGATCTCCCGCCAGAGCTTGCGGGGTTAGAACTAATATATCGACGTAGTATTTTTTAGTAATTATATATTGCTATAACAAGAAGCTGTGTTAACAAAAAATTCCGGCCGTTTGTTGGCAATAAATGGGACGTTTTTTTCATAGAGAGAAATAAGCTTAGCGCAACCGATGTTGCAAGTGAATGCGCAACAGGGACTGCGCACGCTGAAACCAAACCGTATACGCTTTACGATGATGACCTAGTCCCGGAAAAAAGCGTGTGCGAAGTGCGGACTAAATTAGGCTTAAAGCAATGCTGTTCATCGTAAATTATGCTTAATTACAGCGACGCGCATTCCAGCCGGCCTTGATCGGTAGGTTTTCTCTAAACCTAGCGGTCAGTGCGCGTGTAATGGCGCGTGCGATATTGGTGCTCTCTCGGCACGCATAGCTGGTGTTCATCGAACATAGAAAAGAACAGTTGGGAAAGAGGAGTAGAAAATAAACGTAGAATACAGTCGCATGTGGTATATCTAGTAGCTGTGGGAACTTATATGAACATCACTTGATAACATCATGCAGATACACGCAAACTACACCACGGAGAACTTACAATGGGGACATCACTTTCAGACATCACATCATATTAACATTATGTTGGAATCTCATGTGGGAATGCCACATAGAGGATCACGTGTGGCGGGCGGGGCCGCTCGCTGCGGCCGGGGGGGGGGGAGGGGAGGGCGAGATTAGCGTGTCTAATTGCTACTTTATTACCCGCTTCGCTCGCAAAACCATTCACGCATGCAAACACACACACACACACACACACACTCACACACACACACACACACACACACACACACACACACACACACACACACACAACACGACACACACACACACACACACACACGAC
>NW_014590563.1:0-1104 GCF_000485595.1 Priapulus caudatus | reverse complement strand
ATGATAATCACTTGGAGTATAAATATGATCAACGCTTGGTTTGATGGAACTTAATCCTTTTGTTTCGTTGAAGCGACCGCGGCTGGAAAGCGCGGCATTACAAGAAAGGAAGCTTGAAGGGCCTACTGTGCGGTTATGCGTCAGAGTGAGTTCAGCAATGCTGCCTGGCCAATGCGCTTCGTAATGGATGCGAGTACTGCGTACTTCAAACCCCATTAACGGCGTTACCTGCTAAACCGAGGACTTATCTGTTGCTAGAGACATGAAAACAACATCTGGCGTATTTTGGCCACACATGTTCTTTAACTTGTGTTTGAAAATGCTGACGGTATCCTGCGAGAGGCTGTTGGGTGATCGTAGTTGACTTAAAGATCCAAACGTTGATGCATACACTACTTGCTGATAATGATGTTGGAAGGCAATTCGCTCCATCTGGTTTATATTTGTATTTGGCCAGCTCAATATTTAAAAAATTTGTTATTTCATTTGTGGCAATAACGTGTGGTGCATTGTTATCGTGCGTAGTTCCCGCCACTTGAATTGCGCGCGTATTCTACCCCAAAGCGTACTATTTTCGTAGTGCTCGTAAAGGGTAGGCCGATTGGTGAGTGAAAAACGTGTGAATATTACCAAGATGTGATTGTGTGTAATTATTTTATTGATTTATATCAATGTGTTATTGGATTGTTGGGAATAAAATTAAAGCCCTAGAGTGGTTCTTTATGGTGTTATTCGAAAGCGCGATACTAGTAAGAAGTGGTTTCGAATTTATTTTTATAATCTTTTTAATTGGAGAAATATGATGAAATCATTACTTGCGATATCAGTAGCAGCCTTTTTATTAACTACAACAGCAGCTAATGCGTGGTGGAATGACAACAACAATAGTAACTGGAATAACAACAATAACTGGCGTAATGACGGCTCAGGTTATGGTGACGGTTCAGGCGATGGTTCCGGTGGATTTGATGCTAGCTTTAACTTTGGCATGAGTGGCAAGGGTAACGGTAATGCGCGTGGCAATGGCTATAATTCCTATTACGGTAATAATGCTTGGGATAATAACAATGGTTGGAGTAATAACAACGGGTATAACAATGGTTA
>NW_014590562.1:0-1104 GCF_000485595.1 Priapulus caudatus | reverse complement strand
CCGATCTCCGGAGCCCCCCCCCCATCCCTGTTTATCTACGCGGCATATCGGCGCCAGCTTATCCCGCCGCGTGGTACGTCTAACGGCTGTTACAATCGGCCCCCCTTGCAGTACACCCTGCTCTCTCCATTTACTACGACGCATTGTGAGTGAGACCATTATGCGGTGGAACCTCAACTTGACCCGCCTCTCCGGATTCTACTGTTTCTACACTCCGGGGCGTCTGCACCATGTATCTACCGTTTCGCTTCTTAACGTCAGACGTTGGGTTTGTATTGAAAGACATAATCCAACCAACCTCGCCAAATCCTCCCACTTTACCTAGCCTTATATGTTCTTGTTCCTGACTCTATATATAATATAAGAGAAATAAAAATGATTATCTTGCGTGTGCGGCGGGCAGCATGCGTGGACCGGGCCGTTGCCAAAAAACACCAGAAAAAAGCGTGCGTGGGTACGACTCGCACGAATAGATAGATGAGTGAGCTCGATCGGCTTAGAATACAACGTTGTTGACTTGAACAATGGTTTAGGTCTCTCTGCTCTCTCTATCTCGTCGCGCTACTCTTCTCTCTCTCTCTCTATATTCTCTCTCTCTGCTCTCTCTCTTCTCTCTCTCTCGTCTCGCTCGCTCCGCTCGTCGCTCTCATCTCTCTCGTCTCTCTCTCTCTCGCGTCTCTCTCTCTCGTCTCTCTCTCTTCGCTGCTATCGCTGTCTTTCTCTCTCGCTCTCTCGCTCTCTCGCTCTCTCGCTCTCTCGCTCTCGCTCTCTCTCTCGCTCTCTCTCTCTCGCTCTCTCGCTCTCGCGCTCTCTCTCGCTCTCTATAGCTATCTATCTCTATCTCTCTTTCTCTCTCTCTGGCTCTTCTATCTCGCTCTCTCGCTCTCTCTCTCTCTCTCGCTCTCTATAGCTATCTATCTCTATCTCTCTTTCTCTCTCTCTCTCTCGCCCAGGAAATTGGCGGTAGTCGTGTAAGAATGTAGAATTGAATGTAGAATTGAAATGAATAGAATGGAATGTAGAATAGCTTATTACGAGTACGAAAGTGAGGGCTTGGTGAATTACCTTGAACTATCTAATCTATATTTCAGTTCGTATGTGTGT
>NW_014590561.1:0-1104 GCF_000485595.1 Priapulus caudatus | reverse complement strand
GAGCGGCGCTCTCAGAGACGAGGAAAGAGGCGGAGGAGGAGAGAGAAGCGATAGAGGAGCAAGAGGGAGAGGAGGGGAGGCACGAGAGCGCGAGCGAGACAGCGAGACGCGAGAGGAGGAGAGACAGAGGAAATGGGGGAGTGCTGCTCAACTAAAGAAGAGACGACATCGGAGACGAGAGGACATGCGAGACCTACCAACAGTACAGGCTGGGATGGGCACGGTACGCGACGTGACAGGCGGACGGCGAGACGAACAGACAGCACACAGACAGGTACAGTACAGACAGGACAGACAGACAGACCCGGACAGACAGACAGACAGCAGACAGTCACAGGACAGAGACAGACATCGACAGACACTAGGCACAGACAGAACAGACCAGGACAGCACGAGCACAGAACAGACAGACAGGGACAGAATAGACACCGCGAGACAGAGAGACAGAGCAGAGGAAGACAGGGGAAATAGAGTGCTGCCCAATAGCGAGGAGCACACATGTGCATGGAGACAGTTGCAGGTGACCCTACCAGGCATACAGGGCGGGCGATGCCGGAACGGGACGCGGAGACGGCCGGACGGACGGACGAACAGACAGATCCGAGACAGGACATGGACAGCATTACAGGACAGACAGACGGGGACAGACCAGACAGGCAGCAGACAGATCCAGGACAGACCGCAGACAGGACAGACAGACAGACACGCACAGACAGACAGACCAGACCAGAACAGAAGGACAGCACAGAGCAGAAAGACAGCCAGAGACAGCTCAAGACAGAATAACGATAGCATGCAGTATGGCAAATTATATTGCGCTATATCATGTCTAATTGTATACTGTCTCTGATAATAGTTACAAATGTACATTTTACCTTCATATAACGATCTAGTGCACGTCCTGCCCTGGTCACGCCTGTTCAGACTACAAGCAGAATTAATTTCAATTTTACATAAAATTTATTTATTGGCCTCACATGCTTTCAACTAATGTATGTAAAAATTTCTTACAACTTTTAATTTACATATTTACAATCACTTTGATATTGCTTATTTGTGAGAAATTGAGAGATTGGTGGAGCAGGAGGGAGAGAAAGAGAGAGC
>NW_014590560.1:0-1104 GCF_000485595.1 Priapulus caudatus | reverse complement strand
TCTGTTTTGTATCTGTGCGACAATGCGTCGGCACTGACTGGACGCGCGCACAATGGAGTGCCGACGGAAGGTAGGGCTGATAAGCCTCAGCCACGCCGCTGCCGCCGCCGCCGCCATCGACGACAACGAAACAAGCGGTATTATTCTCACGGTGCGTGCGATCACAGGCGGTAGGTATGCCGTACAGGGGAGTAGTGGGGAAGGAGAGAGTAGAGGGGGAAGGGTGGGGAGGGAGGGAGTAGAGGGGGAGAGGTGGAGGAAAGAGGGAGTAGAGGGGGAGGGGTGGGATAGGGAGGGAGTAGAAGGGGAGAGGTGGGGGAGGGAGGGAGTAGAAGGGGAGGGGGGAGGTAGTAGAGGGGAAGGAAGGGAGTTAGGGGATAGTGTAGGAGTAGGGTAGGGAGTGGGTTGGGGAGTGGGGGTGGGGTAAGGGATGACGTAGCTGGTAGCGTTTGCATCGATCTGGGAATAGCTTCTTCCCCACTCCCTACCCTACTCACCACCACACTCCCTTGCCCCACCGCCACCCAATCCCTCCCCACCCCACCCAAACCCCACAACCTACACCACCCCACCGCCTATCCCGCCCCATCCCCAATCCCAATCCTTACTTTCCCGTACCTTTCCGTCCCCTCACCCTTACCAATGCGCGTACATCACGTACCAGCGATCTCACGCGGCAGGTATGCCGTACGGGGGAGGGGTGAGGGAGGGATGGTGTAGGGGTGGGGTAGGGCCCTTTCCTTCCCAACTACCCCCCATCCCTCGCTACCACCCCTTCTCCGCCACCTCCCCTGCTATCCCTACTCATCCCCAGCCACCGCAGTGTGGCGCCTCCATCCTCACCACTGCATACCGGTGCAGCATAAGATAAAGATATATAAGCATAGTAGCTGAAGAGCTCTTCCATAAAATCTTCTATACGATGGAATGGACACCGCGGTGCAGTATGTAGAGCATACGATGGAAATTAAGAACGCGCGGTAGGAAGCAGACGATCAGGCTGTAAGCAGACGAACGTAGCGGTGAGCGAGGTCCCGCGGCCCGCCATCCATCAACGTAGCCGTCATCTACTGCCTGCTGCTGCTGCTGCTGCTGCTGCTGTGC
>NW_014590559.1:0-1104 GCF_000485595.1 Priapulus caudatus | reverse complement strand
TGTGTGTGTGTGTGTGTGTGTGTAATTACTGTGGCTACGATGATAATATGATTATATTTTCTTCCAGCAGGTGGCGGTGAGTGTCGTGCTGCTTGCAGCCTCGCTCCTACCACACACCTCAGCATCTAATGCTCAGCGATCCTATGCTGGTAACAGAATAGGAAGCGGAGGCATTTCACTACCCATCAACATTCGAACATTTGGCAGCAACAGCAACAGAGGCGGTTTCTATGGTGCTGGCGGCATATATGGCGGTGGAGGCATGGCAACACCTATCAACATTAGAACATTTGCTGCCAATAGCTACGGAGGTGAACCTATTGTCGGCAGCTTCTACGGTGGTGGCAGCAACGGTGGTGGAGGAATTATTGGCAATGACAACATTGGCATGTATGGCAGCAATACCTATGGAGATAGCCGCGCTGTTAGCAACAACAACATTGGCTCCTACGGTAGTGACAACATTGGCTTGTATGGTGGCAATATTGGCAACATTGGTTCTTATGGTAGTGGCAGCAGTGGCAACATTGGTTCGTACGGTGGCAACACTGGCACCTACAGTACTGGCAACATTGGCAACATTGGTTCGTACGGTGGCAACATTGGTTCGTACGGTGGCAACATTGGTTCGTACGGTGGAAACATTGGCTCCTACAGTACTGGCAACATTGGCAACATTGGTTCATATGGTGGCAACATTGGTTCTTATGGTGGCAATATTGGCAACATGGGCTCCTACAGTAGTGGCAACATTGACAGCATTGGTTCCTATGGTGGAAATATTGGCAACATCGGCTCCTACAGTAGTGGCGACAGTGGCAACATGGGCTCCTACAGTAGTGGCAACATTGGCAACATTGGTTCGTATGGTGGCAACATAGGTTCCTATGGTGGCAACATTGGTTCCTATGGTGGCAATAATAAAGTAGGCATACCTTTAACCGCCAGCCACAGAGGAGGAGGGAGCTATGGGGAAGGAGGAGGAGGAGGAGGAGGAGGAGGAGGAGGCTATGGGGGAGGAGGAGGAGGAGGAAGCTAGTGGGGAAGGAGGAGGAGGAGGAGGAGGAGGAGGAGGAGGCTAGTGGGGGAGGAGGAGGAGGAGGA
>NW_014590557.1:0-1104 GCF_000485595.1 Priapulus caudatus | reverse complement strand
TTTACACCTCCTGAATTTACACCTCCTGAGTTTACATCTCCTGAATTTACACCTCCTGAGTTTACACCTCCTGAATTTACATCTGCTGAATTTACACCTGCGACGTATGTACATGTAGTACAGAGCGAGGCAAGACACGTGTGATTGCAGTCTGCAGCTAGATTCATTGACAATAATTTTTTGTTATTCGCAACGACTTTTTAGCTTCGTTTCATTCATTCCCTCGGCATTATTTCACAAACGACTTCAGTCCGATTGTTCAATAGATAAATGTGACTGTAGGATTAAAAACTACTGAAATTGCTACTACTCACATGTACTTTTAATACGACTGTGTATCAACTATATATATATACTATATATAATATATATTATATAGTATATATTATATATATAATACAGTATATACTATACAGTACATATAGACATACTATACTATAACTATATATATTTCACTGCGCATTTATATTTTACATATTATTAATAATAGGTGTGTGTGTGTTGCGTGCGTGCGTGGCGTGGCGTGAACGTGCTCGCGTGCGTGGCGTGCGTGCGTCGCATGCGTGAGTGCGATCTGTATATGTGTAATATATATTTATTTATTTATTTTTTATTTATTTATTTATTTATTTATTTATTTTATTTATTTACTTTATTTATGTGTGTGGTGTGGCTCTATGCAGCGAGGCATGGCCGTGTCGCGTCAGGTCGACCGAGGACATTGCCGCGCAAGGACGGATCACCCGGAAAGACTCGGTTATTAGTTCTTACATCTATCACTCCTTCTACCTTGCTATCTACTTCTTTCCATCCTCTCTTCGTTCCTTCTTATCTCATCATACTCTGTCCGTCTCTCATCATCTCTCCGTCTCTCCCCTCTTCTGGTCTCTCTCGTCGATCTCTTCTCTCTCTCTCGTTTCTACCATGCTCTCGCTCTCGTACTATCTCTCTCTCTCGCGTGTCTCGCATCATGTTATCTTTTTATATCTCCCTGTTGTCTTCTCCTCTCAGGTCTTTCTCATCTTCCGTCTGCTCTCTGCTCTCTCTCTGCTCTCTCATCTCACTTGCTATCGCCGCGGCTCTCTCTCGGCTTTCTCTTGCCAC
>NW_014590555.1:0-1105 GCF_000485595.1 Priapulus caudatus | reverse complement strand
TATATATATATATATATATATATATATATATATATTTATGTGTGTGTGTGTCATTTTAAATGTAATAATATATAAATTATATAGAGTAACCAACTCTATACTAAACGAGAAAGCTATACTACTGTGGGAAAACTGAATCCGCTCTCGTGAGCCAACGAAGAATAATTGTCTAATTTAGACGAACCCCTATATACCACTAAACGTAACAATGGATTTCTGTAGAATGTACAGCTAGGTCTCAAAGAAATCTTGCCCTGCGCTGCATGCTGTAGTTTAGGTGCAAGAGCAATTAGCGAGCACTAATAGGACTCACAGCAGAGATCTCGTGAGAGACGCAATGAGTTTAATGAGGTGCAATGCCACAGTTGATTGCACCGCAGTTGAGTTCGATTGCACAGCAGTTGAGTTCGATTGCACTGCAGTCGATTTCGATTGCATCGCAGTCGATTTCGATTGCATCGCAGTTGATTTCGATTGCAGATCGGTTGAGTTCGATTGCACCGCAGTCGATTTCGATTGCGCCGCAATTGATTTCGATTGCACCGCTGTTGACTTCGATTGCACCGCTCTCACCGCGTTCCCAGTTTCCACGGCGCGCATGCACCCCCCCTCCCTCCCACCCCCACTTAGAAACCGGCATCGTACTCGATAGCATTAACCCGAGCCATCTTCGCAGGTTCGTGTGTGGGGGGGGGGCGGCGGGAGATGTAGGCACGTTGCTTCCTTCTCCGGGAGCTATGACGGTGACAAAGGGCAGCCGCTCGCCACTCTACACACAAACTGCTGATGATGATGATGAGCACCAATGATTGCGTGACGTGTGGTCGCGGTGGGGGTGGGTGGTGGGTGGGGGGGCACAGGACCGTAGGCTGAGCACTGCCCCTTACGATTTGCGAGCAAAATTTAAAAAAAAATTGTTTCTTCTAAAAGAGAATTGTCGTAGTCAGAATGAAGGCTGTACAGGTACTCAAAAGTGCCTCAAATACCATCTCCTGCGATCTACATTTTCAAAATTTTCGGTGGGAGTACCCCCAGACCCCCCCTCTTTCTCACCCCCTCCTTGAAATCCTGGATCCGCCACTGCGCCCCCTAGGCATTTGACTCA
>NW_014590554.1:0-1105 GCF_000485595.1 Priapulus caudatus | reverse complement strand
ATATATATATATATATATCCTATATATATATATATGACGGCAATATGAGCAATCGGCAGCAGTGTATCAGCAACATCTGCAGCGATAGGAGCAGCAGCGGCGACGGCAGCAGCGACAGTAGAAGCAGCAGTACTGGCAGCAGTAGTAGTAGCAGCAGAAGCAGCAGTAGTGGTATAGCAACAACAACAACAACAACAACAGCAGCAGTAGCAGAAACAGCAACAACAGCAGCAGACACAGCAGCAGTAGCAATAACAGCAACATCAGCAGCAACAGCATCCACCGCTCTTACCGCCATCCTCCATTCACACCTTGCTACCTACCGCCCTTCCCCTTCCCCCACCACCACCACCCATCCCCACCCGCCACCACCACCACCACCACCACCGCCCACCAACCACCACCACCCCCCACCACCGCCACCCCCACCACCACCACCCCTGCACTACCCCCACCAGCAGCAGCAGTACCACCACCACCACCACCACCGCCTCGTATAACATGACGTGGTAGTGATTGTATACAATCGAGCGGATGATATGTAACAGCGCACGCGTGTGTATGGCAGCGTGCGTGCGTGCGTGCGTGTCTGACGGCGCATGGTTAATAATAGCAGACGACGGCGCAGCCGAGATTTTCATTAATTCTCAACTCCACGTCACTCAGTCTACTAAAGGTCGACAGATGGCGCCACTGAATCAACCGGTCGACAGATGGCGCCGCTGAGAGAGTCATTCGAGGTGTTAGATGAGGTGGAAGGAGGGTAGGCTGAGTGAGGACCACTGAGCTGTATACAATAACATCATGTAATAACATAAGGTTATCAAATACAGCTCAGCTAGTGGCGAGGACTCTGGTCCCTGATGCACGTGACCAAGCTTCTAGCTGTTCACTTGTTATGATTGGTCGCCATGTATACTCTTCTGATCAGACTGTCTCTGACTCCGTACCTACATCAAACCTCTACTGATTCCCCACCTACATCTAACCTCTACTGATTCCCACCTACATCTAAATTCCCACCTACATCTAACCTCTACTGATTCCCCACCTACATCTAACCTCTACTGATTCCCACCTACATCTAACCTCTGATTCCCCACCT
>NW_014590553.1:0-1105 GCF_000485595.1 Priapulus caudatus | reverse complement strand
CCCCGTAGCTACGCCCCTGCGGCCTATATATATGCATGATTATGATTAGCAATGCTAATACTAACAGCAATATAGCATGATAGGCTTGAGTACGATTCGGCATCCCATCGATCACCCATCGATCACAGCACTAGAAGATAATTATGTCTCACCTGATCTCGCTGCTTAGTCACCTTGTTACCCGAATTCATGTAAGCATTGACATATTCACGCACCTTCTCATAGTTCTTGCAAATCAAAGCCCAGTACACGAAATATTTAATTGTGTTATTGCACTACAAGCACACGCACTAAACCCAAAACAACCGCCATGTTTCGCTTCACCTGTGTATGGCTGTTCCGTTAATTACGCTGGCCTCCCCGTTGGTTGCCATGCAGGTGGGATAAAAGCGTTATTACTCTGAGTAACTGACTCGGTCACTCAGTCTTACTTATTTCAAGCAAATATCGTGTATTGTATCGTAATGTTTGTCGATAGTAGTAAAATGTGTGCCTATAGATATCTTATCATAATATGCAGATTACAGGTAAATACCCGGTTTGCTCATTGGTGTAAAACGTTTCATGTGCAAGGTCGTTTTCCATTCGCTGGCGTGAAAATGCGACGGTTGCGCCAAAGCTGAAACGAAGATGGCAGCCTCCGTGGAGAGACCGAAGTTTGTTGATCGGGTTAGCAGTTTTATTCCAGTCGGCGACGAAAAGGCTCTGCAGCAAGCATTTTACAATACAGCTGCTACGGTGCTGTTGGTCTGTGTTGGTGGTACTGCACTTGCAACCTATTTTGTTCTCGAGGCGTTTTTGAAGCCACTGTTATGGGCCGTGTTATGTGGAACGATTTTGCATCCTTTCAAAAATTCGTTAACCCTGCTGGTACGTGGATGGCTTCAGGACGTTAAGGACAGTGGTCTACCCTTTATCGTAGGCCTGTTACTGGTTCCAATACGGGTAAGCTATACATGGTGTGTTGCATATAGTTACACAATGTCTGTATGTATAAATCTAAACAGAAAAGTTAAAACAAAAATTATCAACTCGATGTAGTCTTGATTTCAATAGTGGTGTTTTTAAATAAGTTACAATTCATGCCCGCAGTGCAGATTCCCAG
>NW_014590552.1:0-1106 GCF_000485595.1 Priapulus caudatus | reverse complement strand
TACCATGACGAGAGAGAGAGGGGCGACGGCGAGAAACGAGAGAACGAGATAGCATAGATAGATAGAGCTGGCGAAGCGAGAGGGGAGAGGAACATGATTACAATACAGCAGTAGAGAGAGAGAGGAGATGAGAGAGAGTAGGAGAGAAGAGAGAGGAGAGAGGAGAAGAGAGAGGCAGAGGGGAGACGGCGCCATCGGCGAGCGAAGAGGAGAGCGAGGAGCGAGCGACGAGAGAGAGCAGAAGACGGCGAAAGCCCAGCGAGAGAGAGAGAGAGAGAGCGAGAAAGAGATAGCATGAGAGAGCAGAGACGATGAGAGAGGAGATGAGAGGAGACTGAGAGAGAGACGTGATGGCGAAGAGACGCGGAGAAAGAAGACTAGATAGATAGAGTAGAATAGGATACGATAGATAAGTGAAGGCTGCTGCCGCCGCTCGCCGCCGCTGCTGCTGTCGCCTGCCGCTGCTGCTGCTGCCCGCTGCTACTGCTGCTGCCCGCTGCCGCTAACCGTTGCCGCCCGCTGTCAGCCGCTTCGCTGTTAACAGGCTGCGCAGGACCCAGCTGTGATTTTACGACACAACTACCGCCTAAACGTCGCAACCGTCGCATGTTCGTGGGAGGCGATGGCGTGCTGTGATTTAAAATTGTTGTTCGGTTTGCTTTACAATTAATAACTAAATAATAAAGTGGGTTGACAATTAGACTTAATGCTCGCCGACCACCCATTGACGCCCGCATCTAAATCTTGTTGTCCTGCCCCCGCATGCGACTCTCGCCCTATACTGCCTTCGCTACCTGGTTTTATATACCACAGACTTATCGCCCATCTTGCATTTGTGTACTCCTCCTACGTGCGCATGAGTGTACCAAAAATCAGGGGTGGGGTCTCTCTCTCTCTCTCTCTCTCTCTCTCTCTCTCTCTCTCGCTTTCTCCCCTCTCTCTCTAGCTATCTATCTATCTATTTGCGAACGAGAGCAGGTGGAGCGAGGCAGCGACTGATGCACGCGTATGTAATGCATTAGGACTGTCACCATATAACTCCGACTGCTTGCGGTATTATTATATTAACGACATTTTCTTTAGCTTTCTCGGTTGTTTTCTTTCTC
>NW_014590551.1:0-1106 GCF_000485595.1 Priapulus caudatus | reverse complement strand
GTGTGTGTGTGTGTGTGTGTGTGTGTGTGTGTGTGTGTGTGTGTGTGTGTGTGTGTGTGTGTGTGTGTGTGTGTGCGTGTGTGTATGGAGGGGGCAACCTGAATCACAGTGAAATACGCGGGATTCATAGCTGCTGTTTAATACTATCTCCTGATACTATTTTATTCTTAGTCTCCCAATTGAGGTAATATTTATGTTAAGGAAAGACGGGGTTAAATATATGATTGAAATGATATGAATAATATGATACATATGATAATATAATAAATCATGAATAATGATATGATTAAGCGAGTGAGTGGGCTTAACTGTAACATAGACCTTAAGGTTCGTAATTCCGCATCATACAGTCTGTGGAAGCTGTGTCGCAGTGCGTAATCGCCTGTGTTAGCAAGTTACTGCGTGGTGTTTTTTGGCAGTTAAAGTCTCGATGTCGAAGTTGTTGACTCGCTCGTCAAGGTTAAAACCTTTTCACTTCTTAGCTCATTTTACAGCGCAAATTGAGCCATTTAAGGCAAAATAAAGAAATGTATAAAATAACTAGCTATATAGGTTTCTACAGTGCGCGTCTATAGCCAAATGAAATAACGCTCTCTTCTAGGAAGGTGTTGTTCTAGAGTGCGTGCCCGATACATACCCGTCTTGAATGATAGAAAACAGATCACATAAACAAGTTGTCATTACAGGAAGTTTGTCGGCGCTCGTGTATCAACATTCTATCACGGCGTTGGCTCTGCCTTGCAAGCTGATCATACCTGAAATTGGTACGTATTAAAGAGAAAGTGTATGAAAGCAATGAATTATCGTGAAGGACGCTTTGTAGAGGGAAAGAGAAAGAAATGAGTGAGTGGGTGAATGAGTGTGTGGTTGTGTGTGTGCGCGCGGGCGTTCATGTTTGCGTGTGTCCGTGCGTGCGTACATGCGTACGTACGTGTGTATTTGCGTTTGCATTTGTGCGTGTGCGCGTGCGTGCGCGTATGCGTACGTGTGTGTGTGTGCGTATATGTGTATGTGAGTCTGCGTTTGCGTTTACGCGCGCGCGTGCGTGCGTGCGTGCGTGCGTGCGTGTGTGTGTGTGTGTGTGTGTGTGCGTGTGTGTGTGTGTG
>NW_014590550.1:0-1106 GCF_000485595.1 Priapulus caudatus | reverse complement strand
GAAATGGAATATTTGGTCAAAGCACGGGGAACCTTAACGGCTTTTGGCGTCGCTAGCTTGCCTAAAACGATTACTGGAGTGATTGATGTTTTGGTTCATGCAGAGATAAAAAATCAGCGAGGAGAGCTTGTTGCGATCTTGTTTCGTCAAGCCGTGCCGTATTCTGGCTCTATCTTTCCACAGATAAACTCATTATCGCCGGGAGCAGTCGAGGTCAGTATGAAAGATCGCCGCAAAGTGCGTAACCATTTGCATTCTGTGCATGCTATAGCCTTGGCAAATCTTGGTGAGTTGGCCAGTGGTTTGGCGATGATATCCGCTTTACCCGCAACATCTAAAGCGATTGTTACCCATCTGGAAATGGAATATTTGGTCAAAGCACGGGGAACCTTAACGGCTTTTGGCGTCGCTAGCTTGCCTAAAACGATTACTGGAGTGATTGATGTTTTGGTTCATGCAGAAATAAAAAATCAGCAAGGAGAGCTTGTTGCGATCGCACATGTCTCGTGGCTAATATCGCCAAGATATTAGCCAGTGCTAAGCTATGATAAAAATAATGGGTGGCATAGTGGAAAGATCAGAGTAGGTTAAGAGTAGATATAAATTTGATATAGCAGATAAATAACATAAGGATAGGTCATGGAACATATATGGAAAGCGCATTACCCCGAAGGTGTGCCAATAGAAATAGATACCAGTAAATATCATTCGGTTGCTGATTTATTTCACAAAAGTATCAATAAATTCCGACACCTTCCTGCCTATGTTAATTTGGGGAAGACTCTGAGTTATGATGATTTAGATCGTTTAAGTCGTGATTTTTCTGCGTATTTAACCGCTGAGTTAGGTTTGAAAAAAGGTGATCGTATCGCGATTATGATGCCTAATTTACTGCAATATCCGATTGTTTTATTTGCCGCTTTACGAGCGGGCTTGGTCGTCGTTAACACTAACCCTCTGTACACAGAACGTGAGTTGGAACATCAGCTCAATGACTCTGCTTGTTCGGCGATTGTTATTCTTGAAAATTTCGCACATACACTGGAAAAGGTGTTGCCACATACGCAGATTAAAACAGTGATCACCACGCGCATTGGCGATTGTTT
>NW_014590549.1:0-1106 GCF_000485595.1 Priapulus caudatus | reverse complement strand
TCCCAGCGTGTGATTACGTATTCCTGCCTGTCCCACCTCAGCCTCACCCTCCTTCCCTCCTCCTGTGCTCTCCCAGCATGTGGACATGTATTCCTCTCGTTAGTTTGCTCGCCTCAGAAAGCTAGCAATTACTCTGGCAATTACTAGGCTTCTGTTGCCGTGTCGTTAATTATTCAACGAACCGCTCATTGCGAATTAACCGCACGTCTCATTATTCATCGAGCTGCACATGGCACGCCTACCCCACGGCCGCTCTCTCTCTCTCTCTCTCTCTCTCTCTCTCTCTCTCTCTCTCTCTCACTCTCTCTCGTCTCTCTCTCTCTTCTCTGCTCTCTCTCTCTCTCTCTCTCTCTCTCTCTCTCCTCTCTCTCTCTCTCTCTCTCTCTCTCTCTCTCTCTCTCTCTCTCTCTCTCTCTCTCTCGTCTCTCTCCCTCTCTCTCTCTCTCTCTCTCTCTCTCCTCTCTCTCTCTCTTGCTCTCTCTCTCTTCTCTTTCGCTTCTCGTCTCTCTCTTCTCTTCTCTCTCTCTCTTCTCTCTTACTCTCTCTTTTCTCTCTCTCTTTCTGCTCTGCTCTGCCCCATCTCTCTCTTCTCCCGATGTCTCCTCGTTCTGGTCACTCTCGTTCTCTCTCGTTGCTCTCCTCTCTCTCTTCTCTTACTCTTCTCTCATCTCTTCTCTCTCTCTCTCTCGTCTCTCTCTCTCGTCTCTCTCTCTCTGCTCTCTCTCTCTCTCTCTCTCTTCTCGTCTGCTCTCTCGTCGCTCTTCTCGTCCTCTCTCTCTCTCTCTCTCTCTCTCGTCTCTCTTCTACTCTCTCGTCGTCTCGCATCCTCTCTCTCTCTCTCGTCGTGCTACTGCTCATCTCTCTCTCGTCTCCTCTCTCGGTCTCTCTCTCATCTCTCTCTCTGCTACTCTCTCATCTCTCTTCTGCGCTCATCTCTCTCTCTCTCCTCTCGTACTCTCTGCTCTCTCTCTCTCGTCTCTCTCTCTTCTCTCTCTCGTTCTCCGTCTCTGCTGCTCGTCTCTCTCTCCTCTCTACTCTCTCATCTCGTCTCTGCTCTTCTCTCCTCGGCCTCTCTCTCGCATCGTCATCTTGCTCGCTCTTCGCTT
>NW_014590548.1:0-1107 GCF_000485595.1 Priapulus caudatus | reverse complement strand
TGAGGGGTGGGGAATTCCATAGATGGGTTGGGGAATTCCATAGAAGGTTGGGGGAATTCCATAGATGAAGTTAGGGGAATTCCATAGAGGGTGGGGAATTCCATAGAGGGGTGGAGGAATTCTATAGATAGGTTGAGGGAATTCCATAGAGGGTTGGGGGAATTTCATAGAGGGTTGGGGGAATTCAAAAAAGAGGGGTGGCGGAATTCCATAAATGGGTTGGGAGAATTTCATAGAAGGTTGGTGGAATTCCATAGAGGGGTGGGGGTATTCCAGAGAGAAGGGTGGCGGAATTCCATAGATGGGTAGGGGAATTCCATAGAGGGTTGGGGGAATTCCATAGAAGGGTGAGGGAATTCCAGAGAGAGAGAGGTGGCGAAATTCCATAGATGGGTTGGGGGAATTCCATAGAGCGTTGGGGAAATTTCATAGAGGGGTGGGGGAATTTCAGAGAGAGGGGTGGCGGAATTCCATAGATGGGTGGGGGAATTCCATAGAGGGTTGGGGGAATTCCATAGAGGGGTGGGGGAATTCCAGAGAGAGGGGTGGCGGAATTTCATAGTATGTTGGGGGAATTTCATAGAGGGGTGGGGGAATTCCATATCCGCTTACTTGTCAAACGCATCAGTAGGCAGGGATAGAACCAGGCTAGCACGACAGATATATACGCCGCGGTTCATACAGCCTAGCTGCTTGCATAGTCATACATCTTGTGGCAATGTTCCTGTAATGCACACACACGCACACACCGCACACGCGCACACACACGCACACACGCGTACGCACACACGCACATGCAGCCGCGCACACACGTACGGACACTCACGCGCGCACACGCACACACGCGCACACACACAAACGCACGTACACACAAAACACACTCATACTCACGCACACGCACGCACACATATATATTTGTGTTTCTCGCCATTACACATGGTACTTTCACATTGACGAGAAATAATAATTAAAAACCCAAGATCAATTAAATTATTTGGGACACGTTTCGTTGGACACGCCCGCGACACTAATAAAAATTTTAATTAAATTAAATTAATTAAATTAAATTAATTTAATTTAATATAATCAATATATATATAATATCAA
>NW_014590547.1:0-1107 GCF_000485595.1 Priapulus caudatus | reverse complement strand
TTGTAGATAAATTCTAAGCAATACTATACCTAACCCTTTGATTTTATAGGTGCAATAGTACATACACTCTAATGGTACGGAACTTGTAAAGTTAGTTGATGACGAGGGGTTTTACATAATCAGAGGTACCAGGAGACTGATGCCCCAGAAAAGGAGTTGCACATGTCCAATTCTACCCATCCGGTCGACGAGATACCTGCCTGCGTATTCCGAGCCAATTCCGCCACTGATTCCGACACAAACCGTCCACCCGTTCCGATCCAATTCGTCCACTGATTCCGACTGAATTCGGCCACCCATTCCGACGGCAAATCGTCCGTTTTTTTCTGGGCTGTCGGAATCGATGGAGGGTTTGCTTCGGAATAGTACAGCGCCGCTGGATAATCTGATGTACATCTTCTGATTTTTACTTTTCAGGAGGTGTCACCTTGGCAAGAAAGAGGTTATCCATGCGTAAAATCAAAGACGTTCTGCGTCTACATTTCGAGCTAAAACTGGGGCGGCGTCAGATCGGTCGCAGCCTGGGTCTGCCTCACTCCACGGTTGGCGATTATATCGGTCGAGCCGAAAGTGCTGGTATCGCTTGGCCTCTTCCCGTAGGGCTGAGCGATGGGCAACTGGAGCAGAAGCTGTTTCCCCCGGTACTGGTGAACTCTGCGCAAGGTCGTCCGTTGCCAGAGTGGGCTGATATTCACAAAGAGCTTAAACGCAAGGGCGTGACCCTTGCGCTGCTCTGGGAGGAGTATCAGGCCCGGCACTCAGACGGTTACCAGTACAGCCGCTTCTGCGATCTCTATCGGGAATGGGCGGGCAAACTTACGTTCTCCATGCGCCAGATCCACAGGGTGGGAGAGAAGCTGTTTGTCGACTACGCCGGGCATACGCTGCCGATCATCAATCGCCGTACGGGAGAGATCCGCGCGGCTCAGATCTTTGTCGCTGTGCTGGGTGCCAGCAACTATACCTTTGCTGAGGCGACCTGGAGTCAGAACCTCTCCGACTGGACCGGTTCACATGTTCGCGCCTTGAATTTTTTCGGCGGGGTGCCGCAGATCATTGTTCCAGACAACCTTAAATCTGGCATCACCAAGCCTGATCACTATGAGC
>NW_014590546.1:0-1108 GCF_000485595.1 Priapulus caudatus | reverse complement strand
AGAGGAGGGGGATAGAGGGGGATTACAAAACAGAGCACGGTCATTAGCGATGGATGACGGTCCGCAACCGTAACCGCCGCAAGCAGTAAAACCAAAAGATGCCTGGCAGTAAAACAGCCATGAAGCTAAGGGATCTCAAGCTAAGCTCTGAGGGATCTACGCGAATAAAATGGCAAGGTCACGATCAGCGCCTCATGTAGAGCGGCAAGCGAACTACGTGGATGCGTGAATGAGATGATAGCTGGTTGTTTATCAACTGTGTTTGTTAGCATCGATGCAGCTGTGGTGATGAAGCTGTGATCGAGTAAATATTGCTGAGAGGGCGCGAGGAAAGGAAAGGGAGAGAGATAGAGAGGGGAAGAGAGAAAGAGAGAGAAGAGGATGAGAGGGGGGAGACGGTGAGGAGGAGAGAGGAGATGGAGGAGCGAGAGAGGGGAGAAGGAGGTTGGAGAGCAGGTGGAGAGGGAGGGGAGGAGGAGGAGGAGGAGGAGGGAAGAGGCGGGAGGAGAGATCGATGAGTGAAGAGAGTAGAGAGGGAGAGGAGAGGAAATAGGGAAGAGGGAGAAGAAGGGGAGGGGGGTCGAGAGATGCGAGAGTGGGTGAAATGGAGGATAGAAGTAGGGAGAAAGGGGGGAAGGAGAGAGAGGGAGAAATGAGAGAGGGGGAAGGAGGGCGGATGAGGAGGGGGAGGGAGGGGGAGGGAAGGGGGACGAGAGGGGAGAGAGAGGAGGAAGCGAGCGAAGAGAGCGAGAGAGAGGACGGGAGGAACAGGAGAGAGGAGAGAGAGAGCGAGAAGAGAGAGAGAGAGAGAGAGAGAGAGAGAGAGTCTCGTGCGCGGGCCCGCCCCCGTACACGCGTACACATGATTGTGTGAAGATGTGTGTGTGTGTGTGTGTGTGCTATTTATGAGCGTATGTGTGCGCGCGTGTGTGTGTGGGTGTACGTACGTGCGTACGGGCGTTCGCACGCGTGCGTGGGAGGGTGTATGTGCGTACGTACGTGTGTGTGCGCGCGCGTGTGTGTGGGTGTACGTGTGTGCGCGCGCGCGTGTGTGTACGTGCGTGCGCGCGCGCGTGTGTGTGGGTGTACGTATAGGGGCGTACACTGA
>NW_014590544.1:0-1109 GCF_000485595.1 Priapulus caudatus | reverse complement strand
CGCCGACAGACTTGATAACCAGCGTAGAGAACTCGTCGGCCGAGAGGGCCCAGCGTCGAGCTCCTCGATTGACTCGTACAGTACATGGACGTGGGCGACTGTAAACTTTGGTCGACGTCGGAGCAACGCAGCCAGCGAGGCTGCCTGCGCGCAAGACTCTCCCTCTTCCGCGCCTCCGTCCTGACGAAACGGCACGGGATATCCTCGGCTGCCGGCAGATCGCGCGTCGTCGCCGATCAACATGTCCCCCGCCTGCGTCAGCTTGCAGTTGGACTACTGCGGATGACGACGACGTGCGCGGAGCGATCGTGCGAGTGCGCGGCACGAACGTGGCCTACGTCACGTCTCGAACGTCCGGAGCGAAACCAGCTCCACCGACGGCCAGACGCCGAAGTCTCGAAGTTGTTTCGCGCGGCTTCTATTTAGTAAGATCTCGCCGTTTACCGGAATACATATGTATGCACTAAAACTGGGTCCGTTAGCGAATATGTCACTAAACTGGTCGTTTACGGAATATGTCACTAACCTGGTCGTTTACGCAATATATCACTAACCTGGTCGTTTACGGAATATGTCACTAAACTGGTCGTTTACGGAATATGTCACTAAATTGGTCGTTTACGGAATATGTCACTAAACTGGTCGTTTACGGAATATGTCACTAAACTGGTCGTTTACGGAATATGTCACTAACCTGATCGTTTACGGAATATGTCACTAAACTGGTCGTTTACGGAATATATCACTATCCTGGTCGTTTACGGAATATGTCACTAACCTGGTCGTTTACGGAATATGTCACTAACCTGGTCGTTTACGGAATATGTCACTAAACTGGTCGTTTACGGAATATGTCACTAAACTGGTCTTTTACGGAATATGTCACTAAACTGGTCGTTTACTGAATATGTCACTAACCTGGTCGTTTACGGAATATGTCACTAAACTGGTCGTTTACGGAATATATCACTAAATTAGTCGTTTACGGAATATATCACTAAACTGGTCGTTGAGTGACGGGAGGAGGGAGGTGGAGCGATTCCTATTGTGCGGTCTTTCTCATAAGATCGAATCGATTGTGGAATATATTTAGAATGACGGGTAGAGAA
>NW_014590543.1:0-1109 GCF_000485595.1 Priapulus caudatus | reverse complement strand
TTCTCTCTCTTCGTCTTCCCCCTCTCTCAATCTCTCTGATCTCTCTCTCTCCCGCCTCTCTTCTCTCTTCTTCTCTCATCTCTCTCTCTCTCTCTCTCTCGCGTCTCTCTCTCTCTCTTCTCCCCGTTCACTCTCTCTCTCGTTCTCGTTCTGCTGCGCTCTCTCTCTCGCATGCTCTCTCTCTCTCTCTCTCTTCTCTCTATCTCTGGCGGCTCTCTCTCTTCTTCTCTCTCTCTCTCTCTCTCTCTCGCTTACTCGTTCGCGTCTCCTTCTCCTCTCTCTCTCTCATTTCTCGTTTGCGCTTCCTTCTCTCTCTCTCTCCCTCTCTCCGTTCTTCGTTTCGCGCTTTCCTTCTCTCTCTCGCCGCTCTCTCTCCTTATCTTGCTGTGTGTATTTGTGTGTCGTGTGTGTGTGTGGTGCCTGTGTGTGTGTGTCGTTGCTGTGTGTGGGGATGTGTGTGTGTGTGCGCTGTGGTGTGTGTGTGGGTGGAGTGCGGTGATGTTGGTCCGTGGCGCGTGTCTGTGTGTGTTGCGGCGCGCGTATGTGTGTTGTGCATGTGTATGTGCCTGGTCCCGTGTCTGTCTGTCTGTCTATCTGTCCGTCTGTCTGTCTGTCTCCCTCACTCACTCTCGCTCTCTCGCTCTATCGTGCACAGCCATCCATTCATATATATATATATATTATATGTATATGTATATATATATGGACAGCACCTCCGCAGTGCTCCTAATTGTTGCCCGTCAGGAGCGATTCGCGCTGAAGGCTTTCACGGCGTGCAGACGCGCGAGTAATGCACATGCAGTAGCGGTGGCGGCGGCGGCTGTTAGCCGAGTATATGTACGCTAATCGCATTACACCACTCACCTTGTCACCACACATCACGCTGCGGCGTCACCTTGCCGCGGCGGCGTGCGGGCCCGCTGCGTCGGCCGCTGATGCAGTGTCGCTGCAGCGCGCACTCTGTCATCCTTCCGCTTAGCTCCGTCATCTGCTGCCGGCGTTACGTAAGCCTGCCGCTACCGCCGAGTGCGTCGCGATGGTGTGTGTGTGTGTGTGTGTGTGTGTGTGTGTGTGTGTGTGTGTGTGTGTGTGTGTGTGTGTGTGTGGTG
>NW_014590542.1:0-1110 GCF_000485595.1 Priapulus caudatus | reverse complement strand
CGTCGCGTGTAAGGTCGCCGCCGTTGGAGAAGGAACCCACGCACAGTTAGCTCCCTTCTCTAAATGCGTTATTTTTTCTTCAAGCATCTGACTCATTAAGTCAGGCATCGCCCACATGCCTTTACCAATCTGCGCCTTACCTTGTAAGCCACACATTAGGCCAACATCCATATTCCAATCTTCGTAAGCCTTGATCCAAGGCTCATCTTTGAGCGCATCTTTTGGCAAGAAAGGCCCCGCCTCCATACTGCTGTGAATTTCATCGCCCGTGCGATCTAGGAATCCGGTATTTATAAAAATCAGTCTTTCCTGAGCGGCACGAATGCATTCTTTTAGATTAACAGTAGTGCGGCGTTCTTCATCCATAATGCCAATTTTCAAGGTATTACGTGGCAGTGATAAGACCTCTTCAACACGCGAGAATAACTCAACGCTAAAAGCCACTTCTTCAGGGCCGTGCATTTTTGGCTTGACGATATAAACACTCGCCTTCTTGCTATTTTTATAAAGACCTTTACCTTGAATATCGTATAAGGCAATCAAACTGGTCATCATGCAATCCATGATGCCTTCAGGTATTTCATCTCCCGTTTCATTTAAAATGGCATCGTTGGTCATCAAATGACCCACATTCCGCACCAATAACAAACTACGCCCAGACAATGACAAATCACTGCCATCGGTAGCGGTATAAGTGCGGTCTGCATTGAGCTTACGGGTTATTTGTTTACCGTTTTTTCTCCATTACCTCTTCTAAATCACCGCGCATTAGGCCTAGCCAATTGCGGTAAACTAGCGTTTTATCTTCAGCATCGACCGCCGCTACGGAGTCTTCGCAGTCCTGAACCGTGCTGATAGCCGATTCAAGGACAATATCTTTGATTCCTGCAGCGTTTAATTTCCCCACAGTATTGTTCTTATCAAAATGAACTTCTAGGTGTAAGCCATTATTGACGAACAATAAAACCAGTGTATCGCCCTGCCCTTTGTAAGCAACTAATTGTGCTGTATCGGCTAACGCAGCGACATTACCATTTGCCAAGGTAGCCGCTAACTGCTTAGCACCATTAGCATTCGCCAGCGCATAAGTGACCACGTCTTTATGCGAAG
>NW_014590541.1:0-1110 GCF_000485595.1 Priapulus caudatus | reverse complement strand
CGGCTGATGATGATGATGCTGATGATGATGGTGGTGATGCTGATGATGCTGCTGCTGATGATGATGCTGATGCTGATGATGGTGATGCTGATGTTGATGCTGCTGCTGATGATGATGCTGATGCTACTGGTACTGCTGCTGCTGATGATGATGATGCTGATGATGCTGATGATGCTACTGGTACTGCTGCTGGTGGTGGTACTGCTGCTGCTGCTGGTAGTGATGGTAGTGGTTGTACTGCTGCTGTCGTTGCTGCTGCTTCTGCTGCTGCTGCTGCTGTTGCTGCTACTGGTGGTGTGGTTGTGGTGTTGCTGCTACTGCTAGTACTGCTGCTGGTACTACTATTTATGGTATTCGTATCCATTCAGCTTCTACTGCTTGCCGCGTGGCGATAGGTCGTGTTGTATGTGTGTGTGTGCGTGCGTGCGTGCGTGTATGCGTGCGTGCGTGCGTGCGTATGTGGTGTGTACACTAACCGCTCGCCGTATAAACTGTAAGCGCTCTCTCGCATGATTTGCGAGTAAATGTTTACATCGGATTTTGCGGGGGCTTTCTGCCAGGCACCCGCCGACCAATCCATCTGATTGATATTACGAGCGCTGCCATCGAGGCAGAAACACACCCGGAGAGAGGCGGGGGGCAGCGGAGAGGGGCGACACGGAAAGGGAATGCGCGGGAGGTGGGAGGAGCGGAGAGGGGATCGAAACGAGGAGAACTTCGTCTCGCGGCTTCCTCTCGCGACGCGGCGTTCGTCTCTCCTTTTCGGCGACGGAGAGGCGCCTCCCCCTCCAGCCTTCCTCCCCCCTCTCGGCGGGTGGGATGCGCCGGATGTTGGGTAATGACCGCGCGGGCGGCAGTCGAGACTATAAGCCGGTATATTGAATTGGCAGTATGTTGCCGCACGTTACATCACTACTGTGCGCGTGCGTGCGTGTGTGCGTGCGTTAGTGCGTGCGTGTGTGCGCGCGTGCGTGCGTGCTTGCGTTAGTGCGTGCGTGCGTGTGTGCGTGCGTGCGTGCGCGTGCGTGCGTGCGTGTGCGTGTGCGTGTGTATGTGTATGTGTATGTGTATGTGTGTGTGTGCGCGTGCGTGCGTGCGTGCGCGTGCGTG
>NW_014590540.1:0-1110 GCF_000485595.1 Priapulus caudatus | reverse complement strand
GAGATTATTATGACCGCAGTCGCGGACGATTCTCAACCGAAACCGAAGTATGTCTCCCTCTAAAAATCCCCCGTTTCATCATCTTTGCATGATGTTGACGATAATGTCGATTATTACCCGCGTTTGATCGCAGAACGTAAGGTCATCATCAACGTCCACGTTTCCCCCGCGACGCTTTAACCGTGCAGTAATAAATTTTTCGGTGTTTATAGAGGGCGCTCGTTGATTATTCTGCAGACGATTCTTCTGCGTCGACGACCGTATGGATAACCTTGAGAGCTCACGACGACAGGGGCGGCGTCAGCGGCATTTCGAACCTCGTATCGGCGACCTTCAAAGATTTTCCGGAGGAAGATGAGACGAAGTTGGGAATGATATTAGGCATCACGTTCGGTGTCCTCGCCGCGCTGATCATCGCTGCAATCGTCATCTACTGCTTGTGCAAGAGCTCTGGGACGTCGCAGGAGGTCACTACCACCTCGCAGAAGAAGCAGGCTGATGAAGAGAGTCCTGCATACGACAACTCAAGCTACAAACTATAGTCAGTAGAAGACACCGCGGATGAAGGATATGACCAGCCAGAAAAGTTGGAGGGTCGACCGATTCGTCTTTCCTTTTCTATTTTGTTATGTGTATTCAACTAAACGAGTATATTAAATCCAATCGAATAATTTACAAGTTCACGTTACTTAGTGACGTTACATTTTAAATAGATGAGTGAACATGGGGTGTATATTCTGATAAGGCAAGTATAGCAACCGGTTACTAGTGTAATCGCGTGAGTTAACCAGACAGGCAGGGACAAACGTTACTGGCTGTAAAGCGGATTAAAATATGAGGATCGTTTTCATTGAAACAAAAAACCGTCCATTTCTACCGGTAGATGTCGCCTAGATACGAGTATTTTTCACGCGCTACAATCGACAGCTCTAAACTAGACGAGGAAAAGATAGCTGAACGACGCTTTACACGTAACATTTAATTTTTTTTAAACGCCATTTCAAAGAAGCACTCCACAGCAGGAGCTAAAACCTGCTGGCGCTTTTTACCGTTGTTTGCTTATGTCCAGCTAACGAACGAAATCAGGGACGGTACTGGTGGAAATAAGCG
>NW_014590539.1:0-1110 GCF_000485595.1 Priapulus caudatus | reverse complement strand
GTGTGTGTGTGTGTGTGTGTGTGTGTGTGTGTGTGTGTGTGTGTGTGTGTGTGTGTGTGTGTGTGTGTGTGTGTGTGTGTGTGTGCGTACGTGTTACCGTCGCCTTGCGTGTACACACACAAATGCCCGTGTGTGTGTGTGATTACTTGTCGCGAGCGAGAGATTCTTCGTCTCAATGAGGTCGTAGAAAGTTTTTCTTTCGCATTCTTCTTTTTTTCGCGCTCTCTCGTCATCGCGAACAACTTTCGCCTGTCTGTTCGCGCTCGTGCTCTAGTTTTGCGACCGCGTGTGACGCTATTCGTTCGATGGCAGACAACATTGCTAGCTTAATTATGGCATTTTCACCCGCGTCCGTTGTCATAAGTACACACACCCACCACTAGGTGGACCAATGTCCGCTAATAGTATTTAGCGGGGCCGTAATTGCCTGCTTTTGTGCCTTCGCTCATTCATGGGAATGTTTGTAAAAGGCGATAGAAAATCTGTTTGTGTTCGTGTATTAGAGTCGCACGGCATTACGGTAAACACGGACGGGCTCCCGTCGTTCGCCCCCCGCTAGGCACCGCGTGTATAGATAGCATCAGTATGTATAGGATCAGCGGGGATTATGTCCTTATTGCTTATAGGCAATCAATGTATTAGTAAGGTGTCCTTGAACGGACGAGAGATTTGGGCGCGTGTAGTACTCTTCGGTGCGTGCGTGCGTGCGTGTGCGCATATCAGAAGCGATCGCGTGCGTGCGTGTGCGCATTTCAAAAGCGGTTGCGTGTGTGCGTGCGTGTGTGTGTGTGCGCGTGTGTGCGTGTGTGCGTGCGTGCGTGCGTGCGTGCGTGCGTGCGTGCGTAGGTGGGGTGGATAAGTACGTATATATGACTCGTGTGCTTAATTCTTGCAGCTGGTCCGATAGTTTCGACACGACAGCGTAACAGTGAGTGCTATTGTACGCTGAGAGAGAGAGAGAGCGTGTAAAACAACTGTCGTTGTTGCTTGCGAACGGGTTACCTCAGCTGTTAACTCTGCTTACTAAGTGGTTTGTTTTTCAACGGCTGTTCTTCTTTTCCCCCCGATGCACTAGATTTAGACATAATGACGACCCTCTCTCTCTCTCTC
>NW_014590538.1:0-1110 GCF_000485595.1 Priapulus caudatus | reverse complement strand
GCCCAAAGTTATAGTACGCACAGGGGATAGAATACAAGCGGCGCGTGAAGGAGGGCAGCCTTAGGGTACATGTAGTGTTCAAGGGTGTAAGGAGGTGGTTAGGTTTGGTAGAGGTAGGGTTGGGCCTAGGCTTACGGTTAGGGCACCTAGGGATATGATCAAGGTTAGAGATAGGGAACAGATACGAAGCAGTGCATGTACACCTATATAGCAATGCATGTATAGCGTAGAAGTACCTATCATGCTGGCGCTCAGGTACACACTTCTTTTTTTTATCCCGATACTCGATAGACTCTGTTAAGGAATGCAATAATTCTTAACCTTCGTAATTTCGTAAGAATTTGTACTGAATACATCGCAAACCTGTACATCTGCACAGCGCGGCAGTAGCCAGCCACGAGGAAGAGAAGCTGGTTGGTCACGTTAGCGGATATACGCGGGACGGCAATGCACACCCGAGTCTAGGGGTGATTAGGCTTGGACTGTTGTAAAGCGCATAAGGTCTATGTCTCCATGGGTACTGCCGGACACTGCGGCTGCTGTTGCTACTAATGTTGCTAATAACTGTTGTTGTTGTTGTTGTTGTTGTTGTTGTTGTTGTTGTTGTTGCTGCTACTAATGTTGCTACTAACTGTTGTTGTTGTTGTTGCTGCTACTAATGTTGCTACTAACTGTTGTTGTTGTTGCTGCTACTAATGTTGCTACTAACTGTTGTTGTTGTTGCTGCTACTAATGTTGCTACTAACTGTTGTTGTTGCTGCTGCTACTAATGTTGCTACTAACTGTTGTTGTTGCTGCTGCTGCTACTAATGTTGCTAATAACTGTTGTTGTTGTTGTTGTTGTTGTTGTTGTTGTTGTTGTTGTTGTTGTTGTTGTTGTTGTTGTTGCTGCTACTAATGTTGCTACTAACTGTTGTTGTTGTTGTTGCTGCTACTAATGTTGCTACCTACTGTTGTTATTGTTGCTGACATAATTGATTGTTGATATTATTGATTATTGTTATTGACAACAGCAGCCGCAGTGTCCGGCAGTACCCAGGGAGACATAGACCCTACCAGCGTTAGTGAATCGTAAACTTAGAACATAGCATGTTTGAACGTATCTTAATG
>NW_014590537.1:0-1110 GCF_000485595.1 Priapulus caudatus | reverse complement strand
TCGATTTTTTGAGCCTACGCGTAATGACCGGCGGTTCGATAAACTACGCTTCGTTTACATACTAAATATAATTTACGAAAGGTATCAAGCTCACAGATGAACGACAACAGGTCTGCGTATATGTACATATAGTTAATTTATTATTTTCCGTAATCGTTATCAAAATATTAAGCCAAATACACTTCGTGACCCACCATATAGGGACATGACCATATAGCATCGCGTATGACCGGCGATCGATAAACACGCCTTGTTTACATACTAAATATAATTTACTAAAGGTATCACGCACACAGATGAACGTAAACACGTGTATGTCAATGTGCATATAGTAAATTTAATTGTCACTTCAATCGTTATCATAATATGAATGCGAATACACTTTGTGACGTCCCCATAGCGCTTTGAGGCTCAAAAAATGATCCTCGTGTGTGACCGGCGGTCGATAAACATGCTTCGAATTCATATTAAATATGGTTTGTTAAACATATCACGCACACAGATGAACGTAATCACGTGTATGTCAATGTACATATAGTAAATTTAATTGTCACTTCAATCGTTATCATAATATGAATGCGAATACACTTTGTGACATCCCCATAGCGATATGAGGCTCAAAAAAGAGCCTCGCGTGTGACCGGCGGTCGATAAACATGCTTGGAATTCATACTAAATATGGTTTGCTAAACCTACCAAGCACACAGATGAACGACAACAGGTGTAGGTCAATGTACATATAGTAAATTTAATTGTCACTTCAATCGTTATCATAATATGAATGCGAATACACTTTGTGACGCCACCCATATAGCTATAACCTTAGCCTAGCGTTTGGTCGATAAACACGGTTCGAATTAATACTAAATATAATTTGCTAAACATATCACGCACACAGATGAACGACAATACGTGTAGGTCAATGTACATATAGTCAATTTAATTGTCACCTCAATCGTTATCGAAATATTATGCGAAATACACTTTGTGACGTACGCCGCCATATAGCGCTATTCGTGATGCTCATTTTATGAGCCCCGCGTATGACCGGCGGTTTATAAACACGCCTCGTTTACATACTAAATATGGTTTGCTAAATCTACCACGCAC
>NW_014590536.1:0-1111 GCF_000485595.1 Priapulus caudatus | reverse complement strand
CGGAACTTACTAAGCATGTTTTCACACAAGGTGATAGGTTGTCTATCTATCATGCTTCTCAATCTGTGGGCATGGATGAATCTCCTGCTTTGGCCTTGCGGGGTAAAAAAGATTCCTCGATGCGTGTGGCTATTGATTTGGTGAAAAAAGGTAAAGTGGATTATCGTCAGTGCCGGTAACACGGGGGCTTTAATGGCAACCGCACGGTTTGTGCTCAAAATGTTGCCTGGCATTGATCGTCCGGCTTTGTGCACCGCTATTCCTAACTCAAAAACACCATACGCATATGCTTGACTTGGGCGCTAATATTGATTCTAGCGCGGAGCATTTGTATCAATTTGCCTTGATGGGATCAGAGTTAATTAATGCTATTGATGGAATTGAGTCACCCCGCATTGGTTTATTAAATATCGGCGAAGAAGATATTAAGGGCAATGAGCAAGTTAAAATGGCGCATAACTTGATCAAAAAAGGTAATTTCAATTACCAAGGTTTTGTAGAAGGTAATGATATTTTTACTGGGAAAGTCGATTTAATCGTTTGTGATGGCTTTGTTGGTAATGTTGCGCTGAAAACCTCAGAGGGTTTAGCGAAAATGCTATCCACTGAATTGAAAGCTGAATATACGCGTAATATCTTCCGCAAATTTGCTGCATTAATCTCTATGCCAGTCTTGAAAGCCTTTATGGAACGCTTTGATCATCGTCGTTACAACGGTGCGAGTTTATTGGGTTTACAAGGGATCGTAGTAAAAAGCCATGGAAATGTCGATGCTCTATCTTATGCAAAAGCAATTGGTATCGCGCGTAAAGAAGTAAAAGCGCAATTACATCTGCGCATAAAGTCGCGCTTAGAAATTTTAATGAATGAGGCTCCTAGCGGAAGATTGGGGTAAATAATTAAACAGGAATGTATATGTTCTCTCGAATTGCTGGTACCGGTAGCTATTTACCTGAAAAAATAGTGACAAATCATGATCTGGAAAAGATGGTTGATACCAGTCATGAGTGGATTGTAGAACGTACCGGTATCGAAAAGCGCCATGTGGTATCCGAAGGCGAAACCACCTGCGATTTGGCCGAAAAAGCAGCGCGTTTGGCAATGGAAATGG
>NW_014590535.1:0-1111 GCF_000485595.1 Priapulus caudatus | reverse complement strand
TGCCCGCTGCATATATCAGTCAGTACACAATCTGGCTACGTTAGTGTGTTAGCGCATGCGCAATATCTCACCAGAGGAGTTATATTTTGTGATGACTATGCATTTAAAATAGTTAGGGGCTATCTCACCATATATTTATGTGATACATTCTTATCAGTAGACCCGTCTTTATAATTAGGAGAGCGCCCTAGCCTGTAGGGTGCAAAATTACTATCTTATCCCCCTCCCGTCCCACGCCTTGCCTCCCTTACGTTTCGCTCAGCCTCCTTCTTTTTCTACCGCCTTCCGCTATCGCGCCTGCCGTCTTTCTTTAGTCTCCCACCCCTCTCTATCACAGCAAGCTCTATTATATGGAAGCCCTACAACGATATACGACTTTTTGAGTTTTCGAGTTTTCGAGTTTCTGAATTTTGTATCGTATCGTATATAGTACTTGAGATAGAGGTCAAGGGTCACACAGGGAAGAATGTAAACACGTGAGAACACGCATTGAGAAATGCTTTAAGTCGAAAACAGACACACTGCGCATGCGTTATGACGGAGATTCTAAATTTAAATGAGGCCCCTTTTTTTCTCGCTTAATAGAACACACATTTACTCTTACGGTAGGGGATTCTAAATTTGAATTATGCTATCCCGCTTAAAAAGGCATATATATTTACGCAGTTATATAACGCATGCGCAGTGTGTTCATTGTTGGACTTCAAACATATTCTACGACTCTCTCAACATTTTCTATATATTGATCGGAAATTCAGAAACTAGGAAACTCAAAAAGTCGCATTTCGTCTCAGGTCTTCCATACTATTCCGGCAAGTGGCGTAGCCATGGTGATAGGTCGGCCATTTTTGTGTATGAACCGGGATCCGAAATACTTTGTAGAAATGTGCGTCATAGAGCTGGCAAAAGTTTTGCGCGAAGTATAGAGCTCGAATCTGTGGTTATTTAACATGAATAAAGTGTATGTTGTGTACGCGACGAAACCGTGTGATTATTTTTAATTAATTTCTGTTCGATGCTTATTCATGCCTGCTGGCTGTGGTAGCCTTAAATTCTTCGTTCGATGTGAGAGAACTATTGCAACTTCCACCATTTACATACTACTGCCATC
>NW_014590534.1:0-1111 GCF_000485595.1 Priapulus caudatus | reverse complement strand
GCTGCGCGCGCGTGCGTGCGTGTGTGTGTATGCGTGCGTGCGGTTTTGCGTGCGTGCGTGCATGTGTACACTCGCTCGTCAAAACACTTACTCGTTTTGTTGTGATGGGATTCGTGTCGTTGGATGAGCGGTTCGTCACTTCACTCCGCGTGTCTGCCGGGTACGGTGTGCGCGAATGAAGAGCTGATACCGGCAGGCACCGCTAGGCGGCGCTGCAATCATCCGTGCATCCAATCACCGGTGCAATTATACCGCGAAGCCTAGCGGATGATGTTCATTCACTTCAATATCGTGTTGTGCGTGTGGCGGGTGGGTTTGTGTGTGAGTGTGTGTGTGTGTGTGTGTGTGTGTGTATGTGTGCGCGCGCGCGCGCGCGTGCGTGCTTGCTTGCTTACGTATGTTTGTGCGGGTGTGTGAGTGTGTGTGCGTGGTGTGGTTGTGTGCGTGCGTGCGTGAGTGTGTATATGTGTGAGCATGTGAGGCGTCCGCGCGCGTGCGTTCGCGTGTGAGTGCGTGCGTGCGTGCGTGTGCGCGTCTGTCTGTCTGTATGCCACCCCTGCTGGTTTAGGCCCGTCACTGCGGTAGTGCGAAAATCCATAACGCGAGCAGAATTAATAGGTGGCTAAGCCAACATGAATGCAAACAGAGAGAGTAAAGGTAGTAGCGAATCGATGGCGAGCGGTCTCGGTGTATGCGCCTGAAGCGCGTGTGTACCGACACACACACACACACACACACACACACACACACACACACACACACACACACACACACACACACACACACACGCTCTATCTCTCTCATCTCTCTCTCTCTCCTCCTCTCTCTCTCTCTCTCTCGTGCTCTCTCTCTCTCTCTCCTCTCTCTCTCTCTCTGATACATTCATTGGGTTCAAGACGAATAATTAAAGAGAATACTGAATGAGTAGTTGCTTTCTAATCTGCAACGACGATGATGAGTTAGTAATATATATCCATACGCCGATTGCATATTGCCGATAGTTAATTACACCTACCGCGAATACGTCTGCGTGGCTAATTATGCCAGCCATAGATCGTAATGTCGCGTATATATATATATATATATATATATATATATATATATATATATA
>NW_014590533.1:0-1111 GCF_000485595.1 Priapulus caudatus | reverse complement strand
TGTGCCTGTAGACGAAGACGACCGTGTACGTCGCCAGCACGAGGTAGACAAGATTGTAGGCGACCGTCGCGAACACCAGGGGCGACACGAGCGCGTTTGTCGCCGCCGCGACGCAACCTAGCGCCCAGTGCTCGCGTCGCAGCGCCGCCACCTCCTCCACGAGCCTTGTGTTGCGCACGCGCGCCGCCAGGTGGCGCTTCCAGCCGCGCACGACGTCGGCGGTCACCTCGAAGAGGATGACGAGGAGGACGGGCGGCAGCGTGGATAGCACGTAGCCGGCGAACGTCAGTGCGATGGTGGCGCCGAGGAACGACCACGGATGCTCGTCGATTATGGACATCGGCAGCGGAAAGAAGAGCGCCTTCGTCGGCCTCATGAACCCGTCCGCGTTTGTCGCCACGTTCCACGCGATCAGCGCCCCCTGCAGGCAGAGGAACATGCTCGCGTACACCACGGCGCGGAATCTGACGTTGTTGTCGAACGGCAGGCACGGATGCAGACGCTCATGCGTCTTGCGCCAGCGCGCGTAGTAGGCTGGCAGGTGGCGCGACTGCACGCACATGACGATCGTGTAGAGGGCAGCTTCGAACCAGGGAAGAGCCTGCAGCGACAGCATCATGAACAGCTGCTCCAGGCTGAAGTCCATCCTAACGCCGAACTGCACCGGCATACGCACCGAGATGGAAACGGTTGTCATGGCGATGAGGACGCTCGTCGCGAGGGGCGCCACCCGCGTGCAGCATCCGCCGGCGGGCGTGACGAGCGGCAGCAGACCTGTGTAGCGCATCGCCATGGCGACCGGCCGCAGCGTCATCTCTATGCGCGGGCAGTTGCTGTGCGCGTGCACCGCCGTTGCCGTGGCAACCGGCCCCGCGACGGGAACCCGCCCATCCTCGTCGTAGTCGTCTATCTCACCTCCCGCAGAATCCCACATGGACCATTCCAACATGAGATGACCTTGATGTTGCATTTACCGGGGGAAGTCATGTTCGTCTGCCCTGCTCTTGTAGCTTTGCCTCTCTCCACAGCAGCTAGGAGAATTCAGTGTTAATCTCTCTCTTCGTTCAGTTTCTCTGCGGCGCGGAGTATCGCCGACTGTTCACGTTTCCAA
>NW_014590531.1:0-1111 GCF_000485595.1 Priapulus caudatus | reverse complement strand
TATATATATATATATATATATATATATATATATATATATATATATAATATTGTCCCTGTTTACAATAGAGCACTGTGTTAATGCAATACCATTCTAGTGTTGTTTTTATAGCTAAGAGGATCTAATGTTTTTATTCGTTCGATATAAGAATATTGGTTTTTGGCAGAGCATACTGACGACACGGGAGATTAATAACATAGAATTCTGGGGGACTGTGCGCGTTATAATAACCATCATCAAACACACACCATATAACTACTAGTGGTGATAAATTCTCGAGGTACTTATCAATATTAAACTGGTGGACATTATTCATAATAACATATTGGGCATTTCGACTTGATAATGCGCGTAATGAGACAGCGACGGGGGAGTCTGGTGACATATCCCTGACAGTCACGTAATGAGACAGCGACGGAGGAGTCTGGTGACATATCCCTGACAGTCACGTAATGACGGTCGTGATTGTAGCGTAGTGCTATGTGTGAACTCGAGCAGCCAACTATATATATATATATATGTATATCAGCAGTATATATATATGATATGTATGTATGGTATATATATATATTATTAATATGTAATGTAGTAGTCATATATGTCATCATATGTACATATGTTATAGTGCTGCTGGATATTATATCATAATAGTTATAATATATATAGTATTGTCCATTTACGTATATATATATATATATATATATATATATATATATGTCATTAACCATGTAGGCGCGGCCATGATGGCATCTGCATGGATACGAGTCTCTCCCGCTTGCGCGCGCGCGTCTTACCACAGATATGCCTTCCTGCGGTATAATTTGCTAACTATACGATGCGTTGTCCGCATTAGGAATGCAATACGGACATTTCGATGGGCTTCGATTGTGAGCGTTTTCTTCGGGTAGCAATTAGTTTACTGCTCTCTCCTATTGACGTCTATACTGACTCCAGACGAGCATCGCAGACGCACGGACACGCAGGTCGCGTTGCAAGCTGTTACATGCTTCGCTGGTAATCGCAGTTCACGAAGAAAAACAACGACGACTTCTGAAATTGTCTTAATTAGAAATCGGCGGAGAAATTGCGCCGGCGCGCTGCGCTCTCATCT
>NW_014590530.1:0-1112 GCF_000485595.1 Priapulus caudatus | reverse complement strand
GAGGAGAGACGAGAGAAGACGAGAGATGAATGCGAGAGAAGAGAGAGAGAGCATGGATGAATGACAATGAAATGGATCGGATGGTAGATGGATGGATAGCTATGGATAGATGGATGAATGATGAATGATGGCATGGAGATGATGGCATGGATGATAGATGGAATGGATGGATGTGATGGGATGATGATGGAGGTATGGACTGGGATGGATGGATGGATTGGAATGGATGGATGGATGTATGGATGGATGGAGGAGGATGGATAGATGATAGGATCGGTGGATGGATAGATGGATGGATGGCGTGATGGGATGGATGGATGGAAGGATAGATAGATTAGACACAGAGGAAGACGAGGTACAGAACGAGAGAGAGAGAGAGAGCGAGAAAGCAGAGAGACAGAGAGCGCACCTTTGCGCGCAAGAGAGAGATATATAGATAGTAGCGCCAGAGAGAGAGAGAAGAGGAAGAGAGAGAGAAAGATGAGGAGAGAGTAGGAGAGAGCGCAGAGGATATTGATAGATAGAGCGAAGAGAGAGAGAGAGAGAGAGAGAGAGACCGAGATCGTAGTGGCCTGACAACGACGGGAGCGGGCGGTGAAACAGCGGGGTCGCTGACCTAGTTATATGAGCTGGCTCTTTAAATCTCTCCCCTTCTCCCTTCTCCGCGCGCACGCACCCACCCACCTCCCGCGCGCACACGAGCCCGTCTGCTTGTGACCGTGCGAGGGAGAATTTTAGCGGCTGACATTATAGTAAACATTCATAAATAGAGCCGTGCGGCAAAAGTATGTTACGTAAACTCCGTTACCATCGAGCGTGTGATAAAGTAAGCGGGGGCGTTTGGAGAGGAAAGGCTTGCTGCCCACCGAGCACGCGGCTAGCGGGGGCGGGCGCGCGCGGTGAGCGCGGTGGGGATGAGAGGGATTTTCATATCTCCACATCTTCGATCGCAATTCTAAACAGAGAGAAGTTTTTTTGGTATGAATCACCCGTGAAAACTAACTTCGACTGCTGCTGCTGCTGCTGCTGCTGCTGCTGCTGTGTGCATATGTGTGTTTTTGGTGTGTGTGTGTGTGTGGTGGGTGTGTGTGTGTGTGTGTGTGTGTGCGCGC
>NW_014590529.1:0-1112 GCF_000485595.1 Priapulus caudatus | reverse complement strand
ACGCGACACACACACACCACACACACACACACACACACGACGCGACGCGACACGACACACACACACACACACACACACACACACACACACACACACACACACACACACACACACACACACACACACACACACACACACACACACACACACACACACACACACACACACACGCATACACTCATTCCGCGCACGCCGGACAGCCAAAAGGTCGGCACAAAAACAACATAATATAAATGCGAAATAAATATTGAAATGCCGTGTGGCGTAAAATAGCGATCATCATAACTCGTGTGCTACTTCCCGCTAAAGCTTCCCGCTTTCCGTCGGAACTCGGTCGCACGCCAACGAACGCTTTATTGATAACATTTTTTGGCGTTCATACGCCCGCGGAAGATCCAATTATTTTGCAAGTCATCTGCACCTGCGTGCGTGAAGCTGCAAATTACAGGTGGGCTATTCAATTTCCAATTTTTGCGAATAGCGCAAATTAGCAAAAAAGTGGATCTGAGAAACAAGCGATGTCGGAGTTTAGCGTACGCATGCGGCAAGTGCAACAACGACATCAACAGCAACATTGACAATTGACAACTGACAATTCTCAGTAACAGCAACAGCAACATTGACAATTGACAACTGACAATTGTCAGTAGCAGCAACATTGACAATTGACAACTGGCAATTGTCAGTAACAGCAACATTGACAATTGACAAATGGCAATTGTCAGTAACAGCAACATTGACAATTGACAACTGGCAATTGTCAGTAACAGCAACATTGACAATAATTTACACTTGCCAATTGTTAGTAACAGCAACATTGGAGCCTGTCACGTCTGCGCCTGTGTCGCATGCCTGCTTCCAAACGTATATCCGTGGAAACAATTAATTCGCTCTCGTTAGTTGCAGATGCGGCAAACGTTAGGTGGGTTATCCAATTATGCCGATTAACACGATTGCCTTATCGATTTGTACATCCAAGGGCTCAGCCGCTTGGCGCAGAGGCAGCTTTATCTTCATAATAATATACATCCCCGAAATAGATGCCACACGCTGCTAAGCTAACAGCATTGCAATGCAGATATCTCGCTTTGTTAGATTTAATGATAGAGAGA
>NW_014590528.1:0-1112 GCF_000485595.1 Priapulus caudatus | reverse complement strand
TATACTATACGAATATATAATAATAACATAGTGGCTTCCCGCACTTACAAATACCATGCACCTCAAACAGATGCGCCATAGAATACTTACATCGACGTACATGAGTTCAGGATTGGTCAGCAACTCAGTAGCAATGTTGGCTAGTTTCTTTTCGCCTCCCGAGAGTCCACCCGTGATCGAGTCACCGATGCCTGTATCAGAAGTGTGTGTAGGGGTTAAGAATGTATATAAGCCTGTGTATACAAAACCTAACTACGTAGACTCTCTCTCTCTCTCTCTCCCTCTCCTGCCTCCTCTCTCTCCTCTCTCTGCTCTGCATCGTCAATCTCTCATCTCTCTCTATCCATCTGTCCCTCTCTCTGCTCCTCTCTCTACTCTCTCTCTCTGCTGCTCTGCCTCTCGTGCTTTCTTCTCTCCTCGTGCGTCGCCGTCGTTTACGTCTTGCCTGTCTCTCTTAGTCTCCTGTGCCGCCCCGCGTCCTCTACTCTTCGTGCTCCCTGTCCCTCTGCGCTGCTGCGTCCTTATACTCTCTGCTTCTTGACCGCTCTTGCTTCAAATCTTCTCTCTCCTCGTGTCTTATCATCCCACTCGTCTCTCGCTCTTCCTCTCTCGCATGCTCTTGCGTCTTCTACACCCTCCTCTCTTCTTTCATCTGCCTTTATCCTCCTTATCTGCCTCATCAGTTTTCTATCTCTCCGTCTATAATTCTTCAACCTTTCTTTCTTTCTCTCTTTCGCCATCTCTAGTTGTAGAAATTTAAGATATATGGTCTGTTTTAAATGTTTGTATTATATATAATTGAGTGTACATCTGCCGATTGTTTGCTCGGAAGAAATCGCTATAAAAAACTATACATGAAAAACATGTATTGATCTTATCCATTATTGTGCACTAATGCATGCACACCTTACTTATTCATCCTACGTCCACTGTATGAGAGTCAATTTCTCATCCGTCTGCTCGTCCACTTGCCCTCCGTTCTCTTCACTTACCCATGTTGAAGTTGCTGAGTACTTCTTCACCCTTCGTTCATTAGCGACGTACGTCTCTATATTATGTCTCACACTATCTTTACCCCTCTCGTTCCTTCTCACACTCACACTCACAATCTC
>NW_014590527.1:0-1113 GCF_000485595.1 Priapulus caudatus | reverse complement strand
GCCTGACCGCCGCCTGCTTGCCCGCCCGCCCGCCCGCTCGTCCGACCACCCGCCTGTCTGGGTCAGGACTAGTCTGGGTCAGCCGCAATTACATTTCGGCTGCGGAATGCGATTAGATTAGTTCATGCGCACGCGTTGTCTCTCTCACTCTCTCTCGCGCTGTCACCGCCTACCGCCTATACTAGTACTAACCCGTGTAACACGGTTAGCGTGCATGCGTCGTCGTCGTCGTCGTCGTCGTCGTCGTCGTCGTCGTCGTCGGTCGCGGTCGCATCTGATCAGTTATTCTCGCGAGGCATTCGCTAGGAATATACGTGCGTGCGTGCGTGCGTGCGTGCGTGCGTGCGTGAGTGCGTGAGTGCGTGCGTGCGTGCGTGCGTGCGTGCGAACGAACTATTGGTGTCTTCGCCGTCGTAAAGTTCGCGGCAGCGCGTTTATTCGCGTTGACATCATGTGCAGCGACACGCGCGCACGCACGCACGCACGCACGCACGCACGCACGCACCGTCACGCACGCACGCACACCGACAGACAGGCGGACAGACAGACGGACGGACGGACGGACAGGCAGACACTCATACACAGACATAGACAACTCACGCGACGCACCACACACGTACGCTCGCACGCACGCACGCACGTCACGCTCGCTACGCTACGACGGCGACGCACGCACGCACGCACGCACAACCCTGAACGAGAATTCATCGCTGAATGCGACGCGAGCCTCGTGTTACAGCCACACTAATCGCTCCTCCCCCTCCTCCTCACCTCTTCTTCCTCCTTTTCCTCCTCCTCCTCCTCCTCGTTTTCATTCTCCTCCTTCTCTTCCTCCTCTTCTGCCTTCCCTTCTTCCTCCTCCTCCTCCTCCTCCTGCTCCTCCCATATCCCCCTCCTCTTCCTTCCCCTCCTTCTCCTCCTTCTCCTCCCCTCTCTTCCTCTCCCCCTCTCCCCTCTCTCTCCACTCTCCATCGATCCCATCTCTTCGCATATCCTGTAATTCGGCCGACCGACTTCAAATCCGGCTTAAGCTCTCACCGCCGCCGCTATATACGCATGTGAGGAGGATGAGGAGGAGGATGAGGAGGGAGGAGGAGGGGGAGGGGAGGAGGA
>NW_014590526.1:0-1113 GCF_000485595.1 Priapulus caudatus | reverse complement strand
AGAGAGAGAGAGAGAGAGAGAGAGAGAGAGAGAGAGAGAGAGAGAGAGAGAGAGAGAGAGAGAGAGAGAGAAGAGAGAGAGACTGACTGTAGCAGGGCACACATGTTACACCGGCGCAGCCCGGGTGAACGAAGGAAGCGTTGGCGGGGAGCAGGTGTCTCCTACGTGCCGCTTACTTCTTCTTCTTGCCGGTGATGGAGGAGGAGGAGGAGTTGTTTTGCTCGAGCATCTGCTTGCGGCGGTTGAATGCGTTTAGCTCCTCCTCCAGCTGACGGCGTTTCTCTTCCAGTGATTTCTTCTCATCGGCATGCTGCTTCTTCAGGTTGTCAAACTTGGCGTGCAGCTGAAAAGAAGGAAAGGGTAAACACATGCCGCACATGTACTAGAAAGAAGGAAGGAAGGAAGGAAGGGGTTAACACACGCCGCACATGTACTAGAAAGAAGGAAGGAAGGGTAACGACCACACGCCGCACATGAAGGAAGGAAGGGGTTAACACACACCACACATGTACTAGAAGGAAGGAAGGAAGGAAGGAAGGGGTTAACACACGCCGCACATGTACTAGAAAGAAGGAAGGAAGGAAGGAAGGCGTTAACACATGCTGCACATAAGGCAGAGGTTGATAACATCCGTATAACAAAGAAGGGATTAGCAACCCTTGTTGCAGGGAGAACTGAGGGCAGGACAGTGTAATTATAGTTACCTGTTTCTCTGCATCCTTCAGCTCTGACTCCTTCTCCTTGACTCTCTGAACAAACTTCTGTCTCATGTCGTCCTCCTGTGCCTGGAGTACATCCAGCTCCTGCAATCAATGCACAGCAGCCGCTACGTTACAACACACATCGCTCCATCATCAACACCATCACGCAACACACAGCTTCTAACACACACACATTCCAGTTTGTATTCCGCCCACGGTAATGCTGAATTCAAATCATCACGGCTGCGATTTTGTAGATTCAGGCATCGATCGATGCTGTCCCAGCAGCTGAATTTCACACTGCTATTGAAGTGGTGCGGGTGATATTTGGCTGCTTAAGCTCAGCAGTGATGAGGGGGAGGGGGGCAGCAGTGATGGGGGGGCCAGCAGTGATGGGGAGGGCGAGCGAGTG
>NW_014590525.1:0-1113 GCF_000485595.1 Priapulus caudatus | reverse complement strand
CTTTATCCGATCCATCAGTTCCACCGAATTGCTGGCGAACTTCCGTAGGTTAAATCCTCCAGATAGCAGACGGGCTTTCGCTTTCTCATAGAAGTCATAGGCATCATCCGTAGTGTCGAAACAGACCGTCATGTCATCAACATATATAGATCTCATGAATCTCTCTGTGAAGGACAAGTCGCCATCCTTCGACATGTGGTGGTGTATTGTGGCGTTCAGTAGGAAGGGACTTGACGACACGCCAAATACTACTCTGGTGAATCGTAGCTCTACAACATCCAGTTCGGTATCTTCAATATCACGAACCCACAAGAAACGTAAGGCATCTTGGTCGGGCTTCTTTATGCCAACCATCAGGAAAGCCTTTTCAATGTCTCCAGTAAGGGCTACAGGCTTGCACCGGAATCTCAGCAGTATGTCAAGGATGTTTTCTAGAAGAGCAGGACCAACGTACAAGCAGTCATTTAAGGAGATTCCATGAGATCGACACGACGCATCATAGACAATCCTTAGTTTGGTTGTGTCCTTGTCACAACGTATGACTCCATGATGTGCCAGGTAGTGGATGGTAGACTCCTCAGTCTCATTCTCTATGGGAGTTACAGGTTCCACGATTCCTTGTTTCATCTGATCCCTCATCACTCGATCATACTCTCTCAGGATCTCAGGGGACATTACATTCTCCTTAAGAGGTTCATAATCTAGAGTGAGCAACATCCCTGTTGTCTGTAATGGTGGATGTGGATCCTTCCACGTAGCTCTACTTGATATCTTGTTTCCATCAAACTCGACGGTTCTTCAAAGTGTTCGTGGACACGGTCTTCGTTCGGCTTTATACCCAGGCTTTCGAGATTCCAGAACTGTTTCAGGTGCCTCATTGAGGGGACCTTCATTTGAGACTTCAGGCACAGATTAACATGAGTCATTAGGTTTACAGGGTAGGTACGTCAGCTTCATGTACAGGGCCTGACAACACCACCAAACTTGTGTGTACAGCTGTTGGGCCATCTCACCTCTGACAACCCTCGGTCACAACATTCCAGTACTGAATCCGCTCCAATCAGAATATCAACTTCAACGTCTCAATCTTTCTCACTGATTGTGTCACTAAGG
>NW_014590524.1:0-1113 GCF_000485595.1 Priapulus caudatus | reverse complement strand
AAAAACACGCCAAACAAAATCTTCGGAGGGTCAATCGCTATGAAAGCAAACCCTAATACAACTAACAATATAAACAGATAGGGAACCTTTCCATGCAAGTTTAAATCCTTGAAGCTATTATATTTAACATTGCTTACCATCAACAAACCTGCCACCAAGGTCATCACTAAGGCGGGGATCTGTATCAACCTCCCCGACACATCTAAATCATGAAATACCCACACCATACCCACCATCATCGCAGCTGCGGCTGGGCTAGGAAGCCCGGTAAAATGACATTTATCCTCTTCCTCTGTCTGCACATTGAAACGCGCTAAGCGTAAAGCGGCACAGGCAACATAAATAAAGGCAACCATCCAGCCCAATTTACCCCAAGCCACAGCGACATCTTTCATATGCACCAAAGCCCACTGATACACAACCAAGCTAGGTGCTAAACCAAAGGAAACCAAATCGGCCAAACTATCATATTGTGCACCAAACTCAGATTGAGTATTGGTCCACCTCGCCACCCGGCCATCTAGGCCATCTAAGACCATAGCTATAAGAACGGCAATAGCTGCAATTTCGAACTTATCATTCATTGCAGCCACAATGGCATAGAAACCACTAAACAATCCTGCCGTGGTAAAAAGGTTCGGCAATAAATAAATGCCTTTGTGGGGTGTATTATTTTCAGTACTCATAGTGCCATTAGTACCATATTTTCAGGCAAAAAAAAACGGAACCATTGAGATCCGTTAAAAATTTCGATCGCTTAAACGATTCTTTTTGTTGTTAGCGAGATCAATAATAACCCTCTTTAACTGTCCAATAGCTGAACACCCGCGCTATTATCTCTTTACACCACAATAAACATTCCTCGATAAAACCACTCTATCGATAGATATCTATTATATTTCACATAGATGCCAATTTCATCACCCCAATATTCAACGTAAGGTCAGGTTGTAATTACCGACTAACGGACACTGGCTCACTTCATTTAATATGGAGCTTCCAACTTATCTAAGCACCGAAAGCTCAATAACACCCAAATTCCAGCTTGCCTTTTCGCTCCAGCTCAAATGAGCCCCCATTGCAGAGAATGACTATCCACCGCTCAAGATCATA
>NW_014590523.1:0-1113 GCF_000485595.1 Priapulus caudatus | reverse complement strand
CCAACCCAAGCCATCGGACAATTTACATTGCCACCCTTACTGGTGAAAACAAGAATCTAACACCAGAGATGGATGCCATCATCAAACAGGCCCTCACCAGATTCCTGTCTGAGTCCCTCCCAGTAATCTAGCCACAGACACTCCGTTGTTAACCAAAAAATAATTTTTTTTTTAATGAGGAAACACTGGAAGCTAACGATACAAAGCGTGTATATATTGTGACCATGACCTCGTGTAACAGGAGGATTAATGAATAACAACAACAACAACAACAACAATGAGAGATACCATAGAACAAAATTTGTATTACCTGCTGACACTGCTGACAGTGCTGTATCGATTGTGCATTACTCAATAACACTGAACCATAACACTGACACTGTCACTGAGCCACTTTGCATGGTTACAAGTAGTGTTGTCAATCGGTTGTAATTTCGTAATCGATCATCGGTTGGACCCAAGTAACCGATGATTGGTTACAATCAGTTACTCGTGGTGTTGAATGCCTGCGTGTGCGTAACGTCGTGTGCATTGTACGTGTGTGCATGTATGTGCTTGTTTAGCCCTCTTTACTGTTTGTTTTGCACTGTTTACTACTCTGTGTATAATACATGTATGTTAATAAAGGATAACTTGTATAGTAGCGATGATATCTCTGATTCTCATCACTTTTCCAAGTTTTCTTGTTCAAGTTTTACATTTATTTTGATATATTATTTTTTTTTGGGATGAAATTGATTATGGATTTTGATAACCAAGCGCTTGGTTCGAGCCACTGTTCAACCGATGATCGAGTATAGTCGATGACCGTGACATCACTAGTTGCAAGTAAAGATTTTGTCAAAATTACGTTTGTAAACAATATACTTACTGACAAGCTTGAAACGATTTGAAGTTTTTTTTCGTTGTACGGGTATATGTTCCTGTTTATGGCTCATTACGTTTCTTTTTACGATGCCATCGTATGTAAACACGGGTTACAAGCAATGCTTTCTGCCAACCAGAAACTGCGCATGCGCCAAAATGATGTAGTTTGTTTTATAATATAAACCGTCCAAAAACATATATATATATATGATCATATATTTCCAAACAATTAACAAACCACATAGG
>NW_014590522.1:0-1114 GCF_000485595.1 Priapulus caudatus | reverse complement strand
CTCGTATTTTATGAAATAGCGGTATTTGCGAAATACCGACATCTGAGACAAAGTACGCGGCCGAGCTCATCACACGCTGATTCGCGGCTCCAGAAAATACGGTATGTTGCGCGACCGACTGCATTTAAACAAATCAAGCGAAAAATGCGAAATAAGACAATGGCAAGCGAACCAACTGCCGATAAAATACGTAGACTGTCACGCCTCGCGGAACAGTACAACGTCGCGTTACACTGGAACAGTGTCGAGCGCGGAGCCAGTCTATAGAAATACGCGCGCTTCAAGAAATCCGGTATTTAGCGTTCACGGACGAGAAATCGGCGTCCAAGAGATCCGGTATCTCAAGCACAACGGGCAAAGATTATTCGGGGTCTGGAAGCTGCGTATTTACACAGAATACCATGATCTGTTTAGATACCCGTATGTCTTGACCGGCGCGATTTTGCCTCGTGTGAACGCACTAAATACCGGAAGAATTTCTTGCTACGTGTGAACGCGGCTATAATATTGATAGACTCCTGATTACATGCGTGTATTTTACCTGACTAAAAGTATTTTATTACAGGTCTATGTGTTTTACCTGACAAAAGGTAGTTGATTATACGTGTGCTTTATCTGACTATCGGTGATTGATTAAAGGTGCCTGTTTTAGCTGTCGATGGGTTGTTTATTTCAGGTGTTTGCTCAACTGACTATAGGAGCTTGATTACAAGTGTGGGATCATCCTACTACGGACGCTTTATTACCGGTGTGTGTTTTTCTTGACTTTAAGTGTTTGCTCACCTAACTGCACTTCGTGTGAGCGCTTTACCTGACTCTAGGTACTTGATTACAGGTGTGTGATTTACCTGGCTGATGTCACTGATCCAGGCTGACTTGTCAAGCAGATTGGAGGCGACTAGACTGAGCGTTATCGGCGGACCGCTCTTCGAATCAATGATCAGCTTGAAGTCGAAACCGTTGTAGTCTGGCACTTCGACTTTCTCTGTAGTCAGACTGCTACTGCTCTGCGACTGCACCGTAGCTATGACGATGTGGTGGTGGAGAAAACAATGGGTGTCAGTCTACGTATGCATTAATGCCACTATGTATGTTACTCTCTCTCTCTCTCTCT
>NW_014590521.1:0-1114 GCF_000485595.1 Priapulus caudatus | reverse complement strand
TGTGTGTGTGTGACACACACACACACACACAGTGTGTGTGTGTGTGTGTGTGTGTGTGTGTGTGTGTGTGTGTGTGTGTGTGTGTGTGTGTGTGTGTGTGTGTATCATAATATATATATACTGTTATCCTATTGTTGGAGATCAATCCGATACGTGAGATTTTAATATAGAATTATTTTACTTTATTTACTTACTTATACTTCACTTACTTATTACTTTGCTGTGCGTGAATGGAATAGTGACATTGATAGTGAGACGGCGTTGCGTTTATGCTAATGATGATGATGATATATATGTTTGGGTTGATGGTGATGTTGATGATGATATGTATATATTAGGGTTAGTTTTAATTGCAATGGGCTGGACGAGTGAGGTAAGCGTTGTTACCTGGATCAGAGGGTCCGTCGGGTCCCACAAATTCCAGTAAGGTTCCGTCCTGTCCGATATTCCTATGAGAGAACGTTAGAAATCGATCATGCTTGCTGTCATCTAATTGGCTCAAGTGCATGTGGTCGGTGAACAGCTCATAGTGGAGAGAAAGAACATAAATTACTAACAATTCAATTCTTAAAAGTAATACTAATATTACAAAGTCTTACAAATAATAAAACTATTATTATCTACCAAATTCATATAGTATATTACATAATATATAGCCTATATGTGCCGTCGCTGCGCGCGCGCGCCGCGCGCGTGTGTGTTGACTAGGCTGATGTGGGCCTGTAGTGTGTGGTGCTGTGTGTGGGTGCACGTTCTCCGTGTGCTGTCGCTGCGTGTGTGTGTGGCGCGCATTTGTCGACTGGAATCATTATGCTACCGGGTCATAGCGGTAGCTTGTAGCCCAGGCTCCGAGACATGGGAGTTCGGACGGCTGGGCGGCGATGAGTAGTTTAGTTTATGCCACCCTTCACAGGGCAGGGCCGCGTCTTAATCAGAAACAGCGTCATACTGATAAGAATCTTTTACAGAAATCCTATGTTGAGATACTCGCGTGTACCATATTAAGTGCATTACTCATCATAAATATAACTCCTTGTGGTGAGATATTTGCGCATCGCTAACACAGTCACATAGCCAGACTTGTTACTGATGCGTATATGCCGAGCTGGTGGCC
>NW_014590520.1:0-1114 GCF_000485595.1 Priapulus caudatus | reverse complement strand
GAGAAATTAGACGCGCGACGCGTTGTTGCATGATGACGTCCAGTCGGACGCCGTGGCTGGCGTTGCATGCACTGATACGTCAACCCGTCATGCTCCATACTCACGTGTCTGTAGTATGTTCTATGATCAAAGCCTGCGTGAATATCTTTTGACTTGAATGAGCGGATGAGATCTATCGGCGTAGCTTTGTCACAGCCGACTTGGAAATATTTATCTTGTGATGCCATAGTGTGTACAATATATAGTAGCTTGACTGCAATAATAGATATGCATCATGGCCGGCGTTGTCGGTAACGGTCTCTTTACTCGCCTGTCGCGTCCGCTGCGTAAGCAGGCCGCGTGTTTGGCGGTGTACATACTAGCATGGCGCTGCTATCACTGTTAGCTAAGGTACATTAATGCCGCAGCTCGTACTACGAACGTTGTATACATACACGAGCTGTCACACTCACACCTACCACAACGCATCACACACGCGGACGCTCAAACACGCACGCTAAACGCACGCATCGTAACACCACGCACACACACACACACACACACACACACCACCACACCACACACACCACACACACCACCACGTACACGCCACGCGACACGCACACGCGCACACGCCACGCACTGCAACGCAACCACACCACGCATCGCACCGCACGCACGCACGCACGCACACACACGCCGCGCGCACGGACGCACACACGCACGCACGCACACACCACCACTACAACACACCCACCAACCACACACCAACAGCCCAGTCACTTATTGTACTCGGTACCCTCAGCCTAACTACGATTCGACCACATGCAGCGCGTAGAGTGAATCCATTTCAGTACCACCGTCGGGCTATAGCTGTAGTGTAGGCAATGCCGACGCGATGCGATACTAGTAGTAGTACAACTACGCTGCAACGCTGTCGCCTCAATAATCAAATAAATGTTATTATTAACGGTCGCCACACTAAAAGGCACGACGAGAAACGGGAGAAATTTAAACGGTAATGACACACAAAACAAAGCAAAAAACTGCGGCAGCAACGATAGAGCGGGCCATTGCTGCTGCTGCTGCTGCTGCTGCTGCTACTGCTACTGCTGCTGCTACTGCTGCTGCTGCT
>NW_014590519.1:0-1114 GCF_000485595.1 Priapulus caudatus | reverse complement strand
CTAGGGAGTCGCCTACGCCTACTCCCTAACCCTAATCCTAACCCTAACCATATCAAATAGTGACCAGGGTACGTTCCGGTATACCAGACCGCACCCAGGGTACCAGGTACGTTCCTGCAGTACCCTGGGGGACATAGACCCTATGAGCATGACTTATGAGTACATAATACTTACTTATATTATTATTACTTACTTATACTATACTCTATAGTGACAAGATTCAAGATAATTTATTAGTGCTAAACATTTTTGGTAAAATTTAATAATTAATACAATATTTTAATTCAAGATGGAAAAAAACCCAGTACTTATAACAGTTAATCTGTTAACAGTATAAGTATAAGTATCAGTATATACGTTAACAGTATAATCTGCACGGGTATGGCGAATGGACCATATATATATGTGGTCATCGAAGTCAGCCATACCCTAGGCAAAGTAATTAATTGACTATTAAGTAAACACTGCTAGAATATTTTCAAGTAAAAGATTTCAATTATTACTGTGTCACTGTCAGATGAGCTAATAATAATTAATATGTACATATGGTAACAGTGCGAGTGTTACGAGTGTACCGGTATTTATTGTATATACTTACTTCTGGTAACGATTTCCCAGCACTCAGATTGTATATTTTAATGTTGTTTGGATTGGAAACCTGCATGATTACCTAAACGATGAAATTACTTCCTATATGTATATATTAAATTAGATATTCATAAACTATATAATTATGATCGACATCACACGTGAAAACTTTCCGATGGAGAGCGCCATTTTGTAACCGATTGTGGTGCCATCGTGTGTACATTTTGGCAATATATGTACAGAGCATAACAACGAGGATCAACTGCATTTATTCTATATTTATTTATTTATTATATGTATTTATGTTTTTATTTATTTATTAATTCTATGGTCGTAAATAATATTACCCTGTACATTGGTATAGCAATTAAGGGATTTTCCGCAGAGCAGTGCAACCACACTGAAGTAGTGAGGGTGCAATTTTTGATCCGCACCTTCTGTAGGCATATGCCACACTCCAGATTAAATGCTTAATGCCACCACGTTGAAGTAGTGAGGGTGCAATTTTTGATGCGCACCTTCTGTA
>NW_014590517.1:0-1115 GCF_000485595.1 Priapulus caudatus | reverse complement strand
GAGAAAGAGAGAGGGAGAGAGAGAAAGAGAGATTTTGTGTGTGAGGGAGAGAGATAGAAAGAGGAAGGGGAGAGAGAGACAGAGAGAGGGAGAGAGAGAAGGGAGAGGGGAGAGAGACAGGGAAAGAAGGGGAAGGGAGAAAGAATAATCTATACTGGACTACACAATGCCTCCGGTAGTATTCACTGTCATAGAGCTGCATACAACTCTAAGAGCTCTTATCCCGCAAGCCCCCTCCCCTTCCCCTCACCGCAGCTACGTCCCCACGCGCATGCGCGATTGCTCTCGAACGGCGTGACAGAGCAACGTGACGGTAACGAGTTATAATTGCCTCTCGTGTGTGTTTAAGCAGGCGCGCCCACTCCTCGTCGTATCGTCGTAGGTGAAATATTGACACCCACGGCAAGCGAGAAGTTGTTTAATCGGCCGCGAAGAGTCGACACACTCGCGCGTGGACAGCGCGACCTGCGGGTTGTCACCTTCAAATAGTTAGCGGCAATGCGACTTAAACAAACACGAGCAAGTACGCGGTGCGTTAGCCGCGCGGCGGTAGCTAATGCATATAGCTGCCTTTATGCATATACACACACCGCCCGCTCGGCATTGACCGCCAGATATACGTATATTATACACAGCGGCAATGTCTATTTTGTACTTTATTATTCATGCACGGCTCAATTACGCGTGCGCGTGTATGTAGTACCGCTCTGTAACTGACATGGTTACGCGCCAGAGCAGACAAAAAGTATGTTAACGTATTTTCGAGAGAAAACTGTTTTCCCGGTCCATTAGCATCGTTCGTAAAACTCTCCCGTCCTGACTCTATCCTAGGGAAAACAAACGGATCTGGTGCAAGCTGGCAAAGCAATGCAAGGCAAGGTGGTGCCTCATGTGCGAAAGCTCTACGAGTTTACCGCACGTATAAGGGATTATTTATTATAAGCTCTGATATTATAAGGGTTTGACGGGCGAGTGTTTGTGTGTGTGTGTGTGTGTGTGTGTGTGTGTGTGTGTGTGTGTGTGTGTGTGTGTGTGTGTGTGTGTGTGTGTGTGTGTGTGTGTGTGTGTGTGTGTGTGTGTGTGTGTGTGTGTGTGTGTGTGTGTGTGTGTGTGTG
>NW_014590516.1:0-1115 GCF_000485595.1 Priapulus caudatus | reverse complement strand
GTTATTGTTGTTGTTGTTGCTGCTGCTGCTGCTGCGAATGATGATGATGATGCTACTGATTTTGTTGTTGTTGTTGCTACTGCTGCTGCCGCTGCTGCCGTTGCTGCCGCTGCTGCTACTACTACTACTACTACTACTGCTGCTGCTGCTGCTACTGCTACCATCGCCGAATATAATAAATGACAATGCCACACGCAGTGTTCAAACAGAACGACGTGTCTAAACCATTAATTGTCGTAGCCCGACGCGGGTGAAAGAATTCTACAGCCCCCCCCCCCGCACACACCGCACCGCACAGGCGCGCTGTAGCGCTCTGTAGTACGGCAATTCTGTAGGCGTGACCTTCTGACATTTAGTATTTTTTTACCGAGTTGCCTGATGATTTTTTCGTGACCTTTTCGATTCCGATGCGCTCCCGTCGTCGGTGTTGTACATAAGGGTTTAAGCCCGGCGCACACGTGAGTAATTTTACTCAAGTAAAATGACGCACGAGTCATTTTACTCCATCGTGTGGCGGCGGGATTTTCGTTGAGTAATTTGACGCCAGCGTCCATTTACTAATATCAAGACGTGTTTGATTAATTTTTGACTTATGGCGTCAATTTTACCTCAACGTGTGGCGCGGCGCGCTTGAGATAAATTCACATCACACTGGTACTCCACAGCGCATGCGTCACGTGTGATATGCATACCACTACTTCCTTGAAGTTAATTTTTACTCACGTGTCTGGCGAACGCTGAAAATATTACGGTATATTTTTATCATAGCGTCATTTTACTTGACGAAAATTACGATCTCAGTGTCGCGCCGGCTTTATCGCCTTCCGTATACACTGTAGCGTCGCATCGCGGTGTGTGTGTGTGTGTAGGGAAGGGCGCTGGTGTTGCGTCGTCCTGGCGTCATTGCGTCGCGTTGTCATTGCGTCATTCTTCGCTAGCGTCACTCTGCTGTAGCGTCGCGTTGTTGTTGCGTCGTGCTCTTGTTGCGTCACGCTTTCGTTGCGTCAGGCTACTACTGCGTTGCGTGTATGTGTGTGCGTGCGTGTGCGTGAGCGTGTATGTGTGTGCGTGCGTGCGTGTGCGTGTGTGCGTGCGTGTGCGCGTGTGTGTGTGTG
>NW_014590515.1:0-1115 GCF_000485595.1 Priapulus caudatus | reverse complement strand
GCGTTAGGCTTCACCTAACTACTCTCTCGTGGTTTCATTACAGCAAACATCATCGTTGTCACTGTGTGTCCACGTGCAATCACTAGCGCAGTCATGCATACTGGAACCTTCCCACAGGAACGCCAGAGAATCATTAAAGACCCTGACAAGAATAGCTGGAGTGTGGCAATGCGTTTTGCCTGTAGCGCGACCACTCGCCGATGATATTTAACGGCGTTAATCAGGCGTTAATCAGTATTTTATTTCACTATTTATATTATATTAGTAGTGTAACATTACACTAGCCAATTTCATTTGCGAAGCCAGGAAAAAGACGGTGGAAACAACAGACTCACGGTCCAAAGAGGTTTGATTGTGCAATAAGACATACAGACAAGTATTCATACATCGATGGAACAACTGGTTGAGCATAACATGATAAACATAAATTGTTTTATTCATAAATACGTATTAATACTTTATAATTACTCTACTGCTGCTGTTGTTGTTGATGCTGTTGCTGCTGCTACTGATGTTGCCGCTGTTGTTGTTCTTGCCGTTGCTGCTGCTGCTGATGATGCTGCTGTTGCTGCTACTGCTGTTGTTGCTGCTACTGCTGCTGCTGCTGCTGTTGCCGTTGCTGCTGCTATTGATGTTGCCGCTGTTGTTGTTCTTGCCGTTGCTGCTGCTGCTACTGATGATGATAATAATCATGATGATGATGACGATGACGATGATGATGATGACGACGATGAAGATGATGATGCGCCGTTCTTAACACAATAACAGCATGCACACGTCTCCACATAACAGGCTGTGCGTGTAACCGTGAACAAACAGGAAAAGAGACGACTTCTTTAAGGCGACGGGAGCAATCCCTGCTCATTTTATAGTGAATGAAATCTTTTACGCTGTGACACTTTTATATTACTAGTATTTCTACCGCCTTTTTATACGCTTTTATTTATTTATTTGTTTATTTATTTGTTTGTTTGTTGCGTGCATTACAGATCGTACGCTCGCACTCGGGCGCACGGGAGGGTACGTTAAGTTCCCGCTGTAAATCACTGCTGCCGCTGGCACCATTGTTAGTGGCGGTCCGGCCGCGCCACACCCACCCATTCCCCTCCCCCGTA
>NW_014590514.1:0-1116 GCF_000485595.1 Priapulus caudatus | reverse complement strand
TACCTACCCTCCTCTCTCTCTCTCTCTCTCTCTCTCTCTCTCTCTCTATCTTCTCTCTCCCTCCTCTCTCTCTCTATCTTCTCTCCCCCTCCTCTCTCTATATATATATATCTTTCTCCCCCTCTCTCTCTATCTCTCTCTCTCTCTCACTCACTCCTTTCCAACCAGCTTCCTCTTTTCGCTCCTTCACATATAGAGAGGGAGGAGTGCCGATTTGCGTAGTTTAACGACCAAATGTTTTTTTCGTGTTCCGAAAAAAACATTCAATAACACGCAGAACTTCTCGCACGAATTGCCTGCCGGGCATAATTGGAGTTTTTTTTTCATCTGCCGACAAACTGTCAAAGACCGAAAATATTTACGGTGCTGCGTGGCAAGTTGACGCGTGCGCGTGTGCGTGCATGTGCGTGCGTGTGAGTGAATTGTGCGTGTGAGCGTGCTGGCGTGCTGGCGTGATGGCGTGCGTGTGTGCGTGCGTGTATGCGTGTTTGTGCGTGCGTACAAGTGTACGTCCGTGCGTGCGTGCATACATGTGTGCGTACGTGCGTGCGTGCGTGCGTGCGTGCGTGCGTCTGTCCATGTGTATACGTCCGTGTGTACGTACGTACATGTGTGTGTGCGTGCGTACAAGTGTGTGTCAGTGTGTGCGTGTGTGCGTGCGTGCGTGTCTGTGTGCGTGCGTGCGTGTGCGTACGTACATGTGTGCGTGCGTGCGTACAGAGTGTGGTGTCCCGTTCGTGTGCGCGGTGGGTCGCGGGTGCTGCGTTGGGCGTCGCGTGTGTGCGCGTGTGCGCGTGTGTGCGTACGTACATGTGTGCGTGTGCGTGCGTGCGTGCGTGCGTGCGTGCGTGCGTTGATACACGTGTACGTGGCGGCGGTCTTTGCCTTCATCATCATGACGAAGGAAACATGTAAACAGGAAGCAGCGAACAAGCTAATCTGTTGATCTCTCTCTCTCTCAGCATGTGTGGAGGAGAGACGGTAGCGAGAGAGGGGGAAGTCCGAGAGGCAGACAGGCAGGGGAGAGAGGGGGGAGAAGGGGGGAGAGAGGGAGAAGTGGGATAATAAACGCGGCTGGTGGTGTTTGTTTTATTAATCCCCCCTCTCTCTCTCTCT
>NW_014590513.1:0-1116 GCF_000485595.1 Priapulus caudatus | reverse complement strand
GATCCAACCTTTGTGATTGGTGGTAAGCTCAATAGTACCGCGTGCAACTCAAAGCTAGGCACTGGTGAGTACTTGGTCGCAGAAGCCGATGAAAGTGATGCATCATTTTTATTGCTCAAACCCATGATATCGGTAGTGACTAATATTGATGCGGATCATCTCTCAACTTATGGTGGTGATTTTGAAAAGTTAAAAGCGACCTTTGTCGATTTTTTGCATCATTTACCGTTTTATGGTTTAGCGGTGTTGTGTGTTGATGATGAACACGTCTGCGATATTTTACCGCAGGTAACACGTACGATCGTGAGTTATGGGATTCATTATCCGGCAGATGTGAGAGCCATTGATGTGCGTTACGATGCGATGCGCAGTTACTTTACGGTATTGCGTGATGGCAAGGATAAATTGGATATTACGCTGAATATGCCGGGTGAGCACAATGTACAAAATGCCCTAGCGGCGATTGCGGTAGCCTCTGAAGTTGGCGTGAGTGATGCAGCCATTGTCAGTGGCTTGGAGAAGTTCCAAGGCGTAGGGCGACGTTTTCAGTTTTATGGTGATGTCCAGATTAAAGAAGGTACGATTACCTTGGTAGATGATTATGGTCACCATCCTACCGAGATGAAGGCAACCATGCAAGCAGTCCGCACAGCATGGCCAGAGCGTCGCATGGTGGTACTGTTCCAACCACATCGTTTTACACGTACGCGCGATTTATTTGAAGATTTCGCTCAAGTGCTATCAGCGCCAGATGTGTTGTTGCTCATGGATGTTTACGCCGCCAGCGAAGATCCAATAGCGGGTGCGGATGGACGTGCTTTAGCGCGTGCGATACGTAATCGCGGACAGGTAGACCCAGTATTCGTTGCAAACGAAGCAGATGTAGAAGAAATGTTATTAAGCCAGTTACAAGACGGCGATATTTTACTGACCTTGGGGGCGGGTAATGTGGGTGCCATTTCTGCCAGTCTACCTGAACGCTTATCTGCATCGCGAGGTTTAATATAATGACGCGCTTTGGAAAAGTAGCGGTGTTGATGGGAGGCTGGGCTGCGGAGAGAGCGGTTTCTTTGCGTAGTGGCAGCGCAGTCTTAGCGGCATTGCAGGCCCAGGGGG
>NW_014590512.1:0-1116 GCF_000485595.1 Priapulus caudatus | reverse complement strand
AGAGAGAGAGAGAGAGAGAGAGAGAGAGAGAGAGAGAGAGAGAAAAGTAGGGGGCGAGGAGGTAAATTTACAGCTTCTCTCCCGCCGTCATAGCATACCCACCGCTTCAGCACCCTTCCCCTTTACCCTTCCCCTCCTCACCTTCTTCACATTCTCCAAGAACGACGACGAGATCGGCTCGAGGAGTCCTCTGTGGTGGTAGGCGATGTTAGACGAGGGTATCTCCCTCGTGAACACACCCTCCTCCTTACATCGATCCAGGAAGCTGGTGACGTCATCCTCGGGCCCGGTGATGCCCGTTGACGTCGATCCCAGGTTCTTATAGGGAAGGACACTTTCCGGGATGCGCCGTGTCGTCTCCTTCGGCGGCATTCCTAGCGGGGGCGACGGGATGCGCGGTCACGTGATGCCGGTTACTCGTCGAACCTCGATTTACGAGGTTCTCGTCTAAATCGTCGTCTCTATCTCCTTGTCTATATATCTATTCATCTCTATTTCTTCATCTCTATCTCCTCATCTCTATATTACGGTTTTTATCTCCCCACCCCCTCATTTATTTTTATCATCGTTTCTATCTCTTCGTGTCTATATAATTGTCTCCATCTCTTCTCGTCATCTTTATTTCCTCATTTATATTAATCTATCTTTGCTAATTTATTTCTTTATCGCAATCGACTATAGCTATTAACGCGCGTGTGTGTACAGATATCACACAATATACATATATACCTATATAACACGTATATATATATGTATATATATATATATATATCTCCTATACATATGTACATGAATATCATATAATGCGTGTATGTACATAGATATCCTACAATACACATATGTACATCAAGAGCTAATAATACCTGATTATTAGGTATTAGAGATATTATAAGCTCTTGATGTAAATAGATGTCCTACAATACGTGTATGTATGCCTAGCTGCCTCACCCACGATCGCCAGCTTGCCGCGCGGTGGGTTGATGTCCTGCACGCACTTCGCTCGCCAGTAGGAGGAGACGAGAGCTTCCTCTCTGCTCAGGCAGCCGTCTGCGTAGGCGCTGCCGAGCTCTCCCAGGGAGACGCCCATTATGACGTCAGGGATTATGTCGTAAGCCG
>NW_014590511.1:0-1117 GCF_000485595.1 Priapulus caudatus | reverse complement strand
GCCGAGAACTGTGTCAGAAATACTCGCTAATGAAATAAATAAAGCTAACCAACCTCGATCCTCCATATCTTAATACCAGGCTCTGTGCCGGCGTCAACGAATGCTTCATCCACTCCCATTCTGTTAGATAACTGAGACACGGGCACAAAGGAGAGAGAGAAGAACACACGACAAACGAACGGGACCTCGATGCACACGGATGGACGGGAACTTAGCGCACACGCCCCGGCTAAATACCAGCAACAGCTGTATATGGTATGCCGGATCTGACGTACGGCGGGGTTTGGACCGAAGAACTTTACGTCTGTTACCGGGTGGTGGGTTCGACGCGTGCCAAAGTCACACGCTGCTGAAATGCTGGGGGGGGGTAATATATACATCGAAGAGGCCCTATGTAGCCCCCACCCTGAGAAAGGTTAGGCATCCCACATGTATCGCAAAATATGTAAATTTCCGAGAGCCGCCTATAGGAATAACCGCTAGCGATGGTATGTGAGATACTTCGCACATGTGCGGCCAATGCATGGTTCGCACGCCATTCACGATCAAGTGCAGGAGTAGAAGAGTATACGTAGCTAGCTAGGGGCCTACGTGTGAGTGAATGAGATATATTGTAGGCGAACAGCTAAGGAACTGCATGAGGAGGGTGGAGAACGGGGGCGTGTGCGTGTGGGGGGATATTTGAGGGATACCAGAGACATGCAGACGCAGTATGGAGAGAGGGAATCTAAAGGAAGAGAGCTGTAATCGCGAGGGGATGAGATAAAGAGGTCAAGCCTCAACTTCAAGGAATGGAAGGAGAGAGGGAGGGGAAGAATGGAGGGAGGGAGGGAGGGAGGGAGAGAGGGAGGGAGGGAAGCGGAAGAAAAGAAGAAAGAAAGGACCAGGGAAGGGGGAAGGAATTAAAAGTCGAGAGATGAATTCGAGAGAGGGAGGAAGGTGAGGAGAAAGAGGTAAAGTGCAAGGAGAGGAGATTGAGCGAGCAAAGAGAGAAAGAGAGAAAGAGGTGGGTGAACGAGAGAACGCAAGCTCATGTACACGCGCGTACACACGCACACGCATACACAAACACACAAATGTACACGCACACGCCCAAACACGCGCACGCATGCCAACG
>NW_014590510.1:0-1117 GCF_000485595.1 Priapulus caudatus | reverse complement strand
CACGGCCCGCACACACGGTAACACACGGCAACACACGGCAACACGGTAACACACGGCAACACACGGCCCGCACACACGGTAACACACGGCAACACGGTAACACACGGCACACGGTAACACACGGCACACGGTAACACACTGCACGAACACTGCTTCTCGGCTCCGATGCGGTTGGGGGATGCTCCGCCTGTTATGTTGCCGGTCAAGGTAGCCGGCCATGACGATCAGTGAACTCGCGAGTTAGACTCGTTTAACCAAGTTTAGAATTGTTTTACAACGTTCACTTTCGGGGAGGGGCACTCCATATATATTGTATGGTAGATATGTGCTGCGGTTGAGACCCCCATTTTCACATATTTCCCGTCCCTGTGCATAGGTCTTTTTTACGTTCCGAAGACTCATGAATTCTCATGAATTGGTCATGGCGGATTCCGGTCTCGTTCCGATGCCCCCAATGCCATAGTGCTGCCGCAGCCGTGGAGAGCGTGTCACTGCCGTTTCTTATTTTATTACCTTTTTCAATAATAAAACAATAAATAGCAGTGCCGTACGTGCACGAGACAGACATACCACGGCAGCATACTATAATTATGTATACTGCACCATGGCTGGTTAGCGCTTGAAATCGTCGATCGCGCACGGCGTACAGTCACGACAGACCCACGTACGCTTCCGTGTGTAGGCTGTGCTCACAGGCACTTGAAGCATATCAACTGTAAGCGCACGGCGCCGCCATTGCGCGTACACTAATACATAGATATAAGAGACTCTTATATCTATGTATTAGTGTACGCGCAATGGCGGCGCCGTGCGCTTACAGTTGATATGCTTCAAGTGCCTGTGGCTGTGCTAGCACCGTGTATTTCCATGTGTTAGTTCTTGCCCTCACGTTCACTTGGGAAACGCGTGTGTGATTTATTACTGTTCATTAAAGACTTGCTTATACACGATACTCCTCAAATGCGTTTGTGAATTTGTGCGAATGTGTATGTTTAGGACATCATACTTGAACCATTATATATACTAGCTGAAACCCGCGCTACGCGCGGGCTTAGTGACTGTGATGCATGTGTTACCAGTGCAGTAGTGTTATGTGTAAGGTGTTATATGGAGAGTT
>NW_014590509.1:0-1117 GCF_000485595.1 Priapulus caudatus | reverse complement strand
TGCTAAAAACGGGGTTTAGACGGATTGTACTGCGCCATGGCTTCAGTTTCTACATTATTTACGGTCACTCAGGCAGACAAACAATGTGAGCTTCTTATGCTTACCTAACAACGGCAATGCGCATGCGTATATTGCGAGAATGATAGCCCCAGGGCCTCGGACCGGATGGCGTACACACCAGTTTAGCGTCGCACTAACGCATTCAAAGCGGGACTAGCCCACCTCATTTGCGGGGAACTTAGGTTCCGGAACTGCCGAAAATTTTTTTCCCCACTTGAGTTCCGGACCACGCCAAATCAGCGCACTCCAGTTTCACTCGACTTCCTCGAAGGCAACTATGTAACATGATACGCCACTATCCCTACCTATGGGCGGCGCCAAGTGTCGCATGACTGATTCCGCTTACGAAAATCATTGAAGTTTCGGTAACAGAAAATCAAGATCCTAAAACAAAGATACATTATCGCTACGAAAAGCAAACTAACTGCGAGTCATATTTTCGATTTAACGAAATCAGCACATACTATGCGATGATTCCGCTCGACGAAATCCAGTCTACCACAACACTCCATTTCGTTACGAAATCCACACCTACCTGCGACATCATCTTTCGGTAACGAATCAGCCTACCTCCCGCGACTATGATTTCGTGGTACGAAATCACTACCTGCGAGCTTATCTTTCGTTCACCGCCCACAACTCATGCGACCAATCGCGCGCGCCCCCCGGGCAGCCACAGTCGTCGAATGCACCTTAATTTCACGTTACAAACATTAACCTCTTTTGCGTGTGTAGCTCGGTGTGTCTGTATGCTGCGATATAGCGCGAGTCTGGCACGCGCCTAGCCCGGACTAGTTTGATGTAATTGATGTATTAAATTTTGCAGTCTGTACGGGGTAATAGTGGTGTCGAGCACACCGAGCAATAAATCATAGCAATAAAACACCGGTGTCAGTGACAGTTGTGATGGTGATGGTGATGGTGATGGTGATGGTGACGGTGGTGGTGACGGTGATGGTGGTGATGATGATGATGATGGTGATGGGTGGTGGAGGGTGGGTGTTGGTGTGTTGGTGTGTGGGTTGGTGGTGGGTGGGTGGTGTGTGGGTGGTGAGTG
>NW_014590508.1:0-1117 GCF_000485595.1 Priapulus caudatus | reverse complement strand
TTTTAATAAAATTATATAACAGTGGTAACGTATACGTCTAGGTCCAATTAAACAGATTAACATGAACTTGTAACATAAAAGGCCGCATCATTATTTGTTATACCTGTTTCTATTGATCTCGTGAAATGAATTGAATCCTTGATTTGGTAACATCTGGCCTGACATAAAGCTGAGAGGTCCTTCACCCCGGCCCGGCAAACCCTCTATGGAAGAGCGCCCGTACGGTAATGACTGGCCACGATTTGGTGATCTCAAACGCAGTGGTCGAGGGCTGGTGCGCTGTGTCTGCAGCGCACGACTTGCATCTTGTAGTGGTTCGCGGTGAAACCGCACCGGACTTGGTTGTCTTGGACTGTACGGTTCCTGCTTTGAGCGTGACTGGCGAGAATTCGGGTCAAAACCGTACGAATCTGGACGAGATTGTCTACCAACCGCGTCGCGACTCGATGGACGTGAGTTAGCGAATTGTGCAGTCGGGCCTCCGGCGTCGCTACGGCCGTACACGGCTTCTTTGACGATGCTCCCACTGTCGAATGCGTCGTGAAGCGGCGTCATGATCCGCCGCTCCTTGTTTCTCAGCGTGGTGCCTGACGGATCAGTTCTCTCTGTTCGTCTGCGAGCGGCTCCAGCCGAGGTACGCCGACTCGTTCTCTCTGAAGCCCGGGGATTCGTTCCGGATCTTCTGGAGAGGCTTCCACTTTCGTACTCGGCGTTGTCTGAAGGTGCAGAGCTGCTTCTGTACCTTGGTTCGCCACTATTGGAATAGTTCGGACCGTTTCGCAGTCTAGCAGCGTATTTGTCGTCGTATCTGCTCTCGCTAGGCACGCTTGCGCTCCTGTACCTGGATACACTCGTCTCGTCGACGTTGGTCTTGTCTCTTGGTCTCTCGTCCTGTGCAATCCGCGCATTCAGTGGACGATAACCATTCGCGCCAATTAAGCTTCCGAAGCCATTATGTCGTGTTGGGAATCCGTCATCGTAAGGTCTAGAATAGCGGTCGGCGTCGTCGTAGCGCCGTGGTGATCCGGGACTACTGCTGTAGCGCGTACGTCTACGCTGTCCTCCGTACCCGCCTTGTTCCCGGTGCCTGCCGTACCCGCCTTGTTCGTGCTGCCTG
>NW_014590507.1:0-1118 GCF_000485595.1 Priapulus caudatus | reverse complement strand
ACACAGCAACTGCCTGCTCGTGCGAGTACGTCACACCTTTTACTTGCTTTTATTACTCACTTTGATTTACGATATTTATTATTGTTTATTATATTCATTAACTGGTGCATCATCGAGGGGTAATCATCGCGATGATCATTACGGCTTTATTATGTTAGAGATGACTTGACGTGATATGTGATGATGTATAAACTGATCATTAACTGGTAATTATTAGATTTCTTACTTCGCATTAACTAATTATTATGTGATCATTCAAGAATATATATATATATATATATATATATGCGTATGTGTGTGTGTGTGCGTGTGTGTGTGTGTGTGTGCTGGATAATGTGGTGTGTGTCGTGTTTAGTTGTTGCGCCTGTGTGTGCTGTGTGTGTGACGGTGGTGTGTGGTTTTGGTGGTGGTGTGTGTGAGGTGTGGGTGTCGTGAATGTGTGTAGTGGTGTGAGATGGACCGTTGCACTGTTTGTGAATGGGTGTTGTTGCCTGTGCTTGCTGTCGTGTGTGCCTCTCTCACCCCTACTCCACTGACAGTGATATCCCGCTCTGTGATGTGGCGCCCCGAACTGTCCACCCAATTTTCTGTGGCTAGTTCAACCTGCTCTGTCTAACTCCTCGTAACTCCCTGTGTATGCTAGTGGAGCCTCGTGTGACATGTTATGTGTATCGTGGTCCTGTGTGTGTGTGTGCGTGTGTGTTGTGTGTGTCTGTAGCATGATATCCCCTCATCCCCAATTCTATTATTATTATTAAATCTTTATTACAATTATCTTTTATTAATGTACTTCAAATACAAGTGCACGTACTAAAGACAGTTTTGTTGTATTTCTTGTATAGCTGCTAGGCAAGCTGGTATCGACGGCAGCTGACGGGTCGTCGATGGGCATGACGAAAGCCGACGTCCACGCTGACGAGCTGGCGGTGGAACTCTACAAGCAAAAGACCAGGTAAGGCTCTCACGATTTGCTTCTATAGCAGAAAGTATATGCCATAGTTATGATGTCAATAGGCGTGTGTGTGTGCGTGTGTGTTTGTGTGTGTGCGCGTGCGTGCGTGCGTGCGTACGTGCGTGCATGTGTGTGTGTATATATGTGTGTGTGTGTGTGTGTGTGT
>NW_014590506.1:0-1118 GCF_000485595.1 Priapulus caudatus | reverse complement strand
AGCATATATAGTAGCATATATAGTAGCATATAGCAGCATATATAGTAGCATATAGCAGCATATATAGTAGCATATATAGTAGCATATAGTAGCATATATAGTAGCATATATAGTAGCATATATAGTAGCATACGAACATTTGATAGCACCGACTTCCTGCCGTTTGCGAGGCTTGATCAATAAATTAGCGTGGGCGTTACACCGTGAGTAAGCAGCTAATGTTACACGGTATAGCCAGCTACATCCGCATGTACCCACGCTGCCTGATCCATCACAACCATGAACATAATTACCATCCGCTTTTTATGTATAAACTAATTATGTCCCTTTCTTTATACGCTCTTGATATTATATATATACACGCATGCTATACGAAACTGCAGGCGAATGTATATGCTACTATATATGCTGCTATATGCTACTATATATGCTGCTATATGCTACTATATATGCTGCTATATGCTACTATATATGCTACTATATGCTACTATATATGCTGCTAACCGCACGCTTTTGTTGCTGTTACGTGTTAGCTGTATTAACGCGCGTATGAATGTGCGCATGCCTGTGTGACCGCGTGTCCGTGTCCGTGTGTGGGTGTCGGTGGGTGGTGACCGGTCATGTGTGACCGTGCGTGCGTGCGTGCATGTGTGCGTGCGTGCACGTGTGCGTGCGCGCGTGCATGTGTGTGTGTGTGCGCGCGCGTGCGTTCGTGTATGTGTGCGTGCGTGCGTGCGTGCATGTGTGTGGGTGGTCGGCCGTCTGTGATGGTGTGCGTGCGGTGACCGGTCATGTGTGACCGTGCGTGCGTGCATGTGTGCGTGCGTGCGTGTGTGTGTGCGTGCGTGCGCGCGTGCATGCGTGTGTGTGTGCGCGCGTGCGTTCGTGTATGTGTGCGTGCGTGCATGTGTGCGTGCGCGCGTGCATGTGTGTGTGTGTGTGTGCGTGCGCGCGTTCGTGTATGTGTGCGTGTACGTGCGCGCGTGTGTACCGGTAGCCGTGTGCATCATTCATGCCGGTTGTGTGTCTGTATGTGCGTGCGCGCGTGCATGTGTGCGTGCGTGCGTGCGTGCGTGCGTGCGTGTGTGTATCTGCCAACACGGATCTGCATCGCTAAG
>NW_014590505.1:0-1118 GCF_000485595.1 Priapulus caudatus | reverse complement strand
TCTCTCTCTCTCTCTCTCTCTCTCTCTCTCTCTCGTCTCGTCTCTCTCTCTCTCTCTCTCTCTCTCTCTCTCTCTCTCTCTCTCTCTCTCTCTCTCTCTATCTTCTAACTCACATTTGCTCTCTATCTATCTATCTATCTATTCCTCTATCTTTCTCTCTCTCTCTCTCTCTCTGACATATCCGAACGCGATTGTTCATGGCACCCATGGGTGATTCTAGGTGAAAGGTTACGTATGCAGACGTCGAGCGTTGTAATCGCGTGTCCCCGAAGTGTCATGCTGTTGTCCTTTCGGGTGACATGTAGCAGGTGCTGTCGTTTATATCCCGCGCACGCACGTATACGACTAAGACTGTGTTGACTCCGAAGGGAGTAATTCGATATTGCAAAAAAGCGGCCACTCAATTTGTTCTTATCCGTCACAGCCTCCTGGTTTTTCTCTGAAGAACCACCCACAAAACACGCATTGCGCCCACGGTTTCGGTGTATAGAATAGAGAGACGAAAAAGCGGGAAGTGAACGGAAAAGCGCGAGAAGGGAGTGGTAAAAAGAGTGACGGGAAAGAGGAGGAAGCGAGAGAGCGCGCAACATAAATAATATATATGTATAATACTATTCAATTATATCATGGTGGCAATGGCAACGGTGATTTTAGGGGTGAAGAAAAGTCAATGATTCCCGAGCAACTATGTAATAATTATTCTATTGCATGTAAAACCAGGAGGCAAACTACTAAGTGAATCGTTTTAGCGCTGCCTCAATAGACCTATGCCGCCCTGCGCCTGAGTTTTCGATTTTCTCTCATATTTTACATCACCACCTATTTACTCACACGTACACCGTAATATCTTTATCGCGTGTCGTGGCCGTCATTTCTGACGAGATAGTGGTCGCGATAGGTGGCAGCACCGTTTATGGGGGCAACAACGATTTATGTTTCACGTGCCGTGTGCTTGCGCGTGCGCGCGTGCGTGTGTTGTGTGTGTGTGTGTGTGTGTGTGTGTGTGTGTGTGTGTGTGTGTGTGTGTGTGTGTGTGTGTGTGTGTGTGTGTGTGTGTGTGTGTGTGTGTGTGTGTGTGTGTGTGTGTGTGTGTGTGTGTGTGTGTGTGTGTGTGTGTG
>NW_014590504.1:0-1118 GCF_000485595.1 Priapulus caudatus | reverse complement strand
CCACTTGACGGAATGTTGCAGCTACATGACAATACCAATTTTACTTCGAATACTTTCTAGATGTCCACGAGGCATCTAACTTGCATGCAAAACAGTGCACTCTAGTGACGAATTTCACCGAAGAAAATGCCAAAAAGGGCCTTTTCTAGAGGCCAAATAGTGCAACGGTGAACAATTTGCGGATGCTTACTGTTGTATGTCTCCTTGAAGATCGTGGCGGCGTCGTTCGTGATGAACAGCTTCAGTGGAAAAATTAATTAATTAATTGGATCCGGATTAGTGCGAGCGTGCAGGTGGGAGAGGACTGTGGTTGCCCCTTAGCCTGTGGTTGCGTGTTTGTAAGTCTACAGCCAGCGCACCTAGCGGAAGGGAACTGAAACGTGCATGTTAACAAACCCACAAACCAACACTCAAACACACGCCGGTGAAAACATAACCTCCCGCCCAGCCCCTGGCGGAGGTAATAACCTATACCATATTCCTATAATTGAATGCATTATAAATTTTAATAACAGTACTTACAGTCTGCATCGTACGAGGCATCTTGTGTGGAAACGTACACTTGGAGAAGGTAGAGGAGGAGGGGGAAGTGGAGAAGGTGAAGGAGGAGGAGAAGGTGGAGGTAGAGGAGGAAGGGAGAAGGTAGATGAGGAGAAGGTGGAGGGAGGAGGTAGAGAAGGAGGGGGAAGTGCAGGAGAAGAAGGTGAAGGGAGGATGTAGAGGAGGATGGGGAGAAGGAAGAGGAAGAGGAGAAGGTGGAGGGAGGAGGTAGAGGAGGGGGAGAAGGTGGATGAGGAGAAGGTGGAGGGAGGAGGTAGAGGAGGAGGGAGAAGGTGGAGGAGGGGGAGAAAGTGGAGGAAGAGGGGGAGAAGGTGGAGGAGGAGGGGAGAAGGTGGAGGAGAAGGAGGGGAGGTGGAGGAAGAGGAGAAGGTGGAGGGAGGAGGGGGAGGTGGAGAAGGTGGAGGAGGACAAGGTGGAAAGAGGAAGTAGCGGAGCATGGGGAGAAAGTGGAGGAGAAGGTGGAGGGAGGAGGTAGAGGAGAAGGTAGAGGCGGAGAAGGTGAAGGGAAGGCGTTCTCGCGGGCGTATAGGTACCTGTTATGTGCGTGCGTTCTCGCG
>NW_014590503.1:0-1119 GCF_000485595.1 Priapulus caudatus | reverse complement strand
AGTATAATAGTTTGTTTTGGATGAAAATCCTCCAGCCCACTGGCCTCCCTACGCCCGCTCCTTCCCGTCCCGCTCCCTGCCCCCTTTTCTCCCGTCTCCCGTCCCCTCCTCTGCCGTCTCCCGTCCCCCCTTCTCCCGTACCCCCGCCCCCTGTACCCCCCTCGTTGGTCGCCATCCGCTCCCTTCTTCTTGAGTTTCGCCTCCGATTCTCGCCTCCAGGTTACTTTAGGCCTTCCTACCCGACGTCTTCCTTGCGAGTTTCAGCTCAACAGGCAGGGTTCCTCCTCCTTCCCTTGCGGCTTTGAAAGGAAATGGGAAAATATGTACTAATGTACACACAAACACACACACGCACACGTGCACATACGCACACGCGCGCACACACGTCATAAAATGCCCTTTGATCGAGAGAGTCTAATAGACTACGTACCTAGAAAAAGAGGGCGTGTGCAATAAAATCAAGTGTTAGGATGCTAGCTGTGGAAAGGAATCGGCTTAAGTTGTGACGAGTGGTGACCTAATTATAATGTTCGTTCTGCGTTTAATTCACGCCTGCGCAGTTTTCAACAGTTTCTAGGCAGTTCGCATGCTCCACCCGCGTTGTCACTTCGCGGCAGAGGCGTGAAACAATCGGGTGGCAGCCCGCCTAACAATGTAGGTACACTCCGTACGCGCGCGCACCAGCGCACCGGCACTTGGAGCGTTTCAATACAATATAATGCTAAATAAATACGAAATCTAGTTACTACCAACAAGTCTTAATGTGGTCCTCTCACTCTCTTTCACCTATTATAGTAATAACTTTATATAAATGGCGTTCAAATGCTCCTCTGCAACACACAAGTACACCGCACGCCCGCCGCTGTGCTGTGCACAGCTCTATAAATGTGCAAAATAGGTGATATACCTAATTAATCCTTCCATCAATTAGTTGGTATCGTGAATTATTCGGAATGCCTTAGAGAACAGGAGATAAACTGAATTGTCACACAGCGCCATCACATAGAGTCATAGACGGACAATTAACTTTCGCATTTCTATACATAATATATATGATATATAATATATATCATATATATATACATATATTTCTGTGTATATATATATATATATATATAT
>NW_014590502.1:0-1119 GCF_000485595.1 Priapulus caudatus | reverse complement strand
CCCCTAATTGACCTAGCGCTACCAAACTTGGTATACTTACACATCTTGGGGAGAAGGTGAGCAGCGTACCAAAACTAGGTCACTGCGACCTTTATTTGACCTTTACCCTGACCCAGATTATATTTCTCTTCCGCTCTGTAACTCGGCCCCTAATTGACCTAGCGCTACCAAACTTGGTATACTTACACATCTTGGGGAGAAGGTGCGCAGCGTACCAAAACCAGGTCAATGCAACCTTTATTTGACCTTTACCTTTACCTTGATCATATTTCTCTTCCGCTCTATAACTCGGCTCCTAATTTACCTAGCACGACCAAACTTGTTATACTTACACATCTTGGGGAGAAGGTGTGTCGCGTACTGAAACCAGGTCACTACAACCTTTATTTGACATTGACTTTGACCTTGACCTTCATCATATTCCCTTTCCGCTCTATAACTCGGCCCCTAATTGACCTAGCGCGACCAAACTTCGTATACTTACACATCTTGGGGAGAACACGGGAGATACATGTAGTTGGCGAAAACTGCCCTTTCTAGTTTTATCTACGATTCCAAGTGCTCTTATTCCTGCTACATATACAGGGTACTCTAGATCTTTTTTAACTGCTTCTAGCAGCAGGTTCCCACTACCCCACACCTCAAGGAATGACCGGAAAGAGTCCATGTGAAAATACGCTGCTGCAGCGTTGTAAAATATTACATTAAATCTATTACCTTTGAACTTGTACTTTCTTATCTAGATATGCAGCAAATGGACTCATTACCCCTCCACTCTCGCTTCCATGTTTCTCAAACGTTTTACACATCTTTCTTATAGCATCTATTGCACCACACCCACTCACTTTCTCACCCAATGCCAAACTCTTAAACGTTTTCAGCGCTTCCTCTGCATGCATAGCTAATTTTACCATAAAATGCAATTGACAATAAAACCTATTTATTTCCAAAATACCTGATACTTGTTCCTCCGACAATTCCCCTAATTCTACCGCTGTTTCTACCAAGGTTTCTCCATTCCTCTATGTCATCTGCAAGGTTCTTATTGACGATGTGGCGGTCAGTCATCATGTTCTTAATTATAAACGATTATTATATTATATTATATATTATAAATTC
>NW_014590501.1:0-1119 GCF_000485595.1 Priapulus caudatus | reverse complement strand
GCATCCTCTGCTTCCCCCTTCGTCTTGCTTTTTGCCTCAACACATCTTCCTCCTGTTCTTTACGCCTACCTGCTGCCCACACATTTACACGTCTACTTCATTCACCCGACGTCTCCAGATCGCTTCCCCACGACTCCCGCCCACCTCCGCACGTGTTCCTCCTTCTCTCTCATGTGTTTCTCCTACCCTCTCACGTGTCCCTGCTACCCTCCCGCGCGTTCCTCCTATCTCCCACGTGATCCTGCTACCTCCCACGTGTTCCTCCTTTCATCACAGGTGTTTCTCCTTCCTTCCTACGCGTTCCTTCTACCTCCCACGCGTTCCTCCTACCTCCCACGCGTTCCTCCTACCCCCACGCGTTCCTCCTACCTTCCACGTGTTCCTCCTACCTCTCACGTGTTCCTCCTTCCATCACAGGTGTTTCTCTTTTTTTCCCACGCGTTCCTCCTACCTCCCACGTGTTCCTCCTTCCTTCCAACGTGTTCCTCCTAGACTCCCACGTGTTCCGCCTCCCTCCCACGTGTTCCTCCTTCCCTTCCACGTGTTCCTCTTACCCTCCCATGTGTTCCCCCTACCTTCCCACGTGTTCCTTCTACCCTCCCACGTGTTCCTTATACCCTCCCATGTGTTCCTCTTCCCTCGCACGTGTTCTTCATTCCCTCCCACGTGTTCCGCCTCCCTCCCACGTGTTTCTCCTACCCTCCCATGTGTTCCTCCTCCCTCGCACGTGTTCCGCCTCCCTCCCACGTGTTCCTCCTACTCTCCCATGTGTTTCTCCTACACTCTCACGTCTCGCTCCTGCCTTTCCATCATCGCAGGTCACGGCTCACGAGATTACAGTGCCTTTGTTCGGCCGACAACCTCCGTAATATATATTTATGTTTTATTATTAAAACGTCCGTGCATAATGGGAACCTTGTAACGAATAATTCCCGCCCGCGCTCTCGCTCGCTCGCTCGCAGGTTCGTTTCGGCTTATAGCGTCGCCCCGGGCTCATCTTTATGCGTGCGGCTGCCTCGTTTCCCATGTCACACACACACACACACACACACACACACACACACACACACACACACACACACACACACACACACACACACACACACACACACACACACA
>NW_014590500.1:0-1120 GCF_000485595.1 Priapulus caudatus | reverse complement strand
ACACACACACACACACACACACACACACACACATATATATAGATATATATATATATATCCTGTCTCATTCTTGACGCTCATCTGCTGTAGTCGCTGGGGAATAGCGACAAATAATCATTACAACGATACGAATCGAAGTCGCGCAATGTTATGCCATAGAGGCGCTCGCATCGTCGTCCGTCGCCCTTCTGATTGGTCCTCCTCCCGTGACGTATTTCACTCGGTCGCCCGCTCTGTGAGGAACGACACGGCCGACGGCAAAACCAACGCAGACGCCGACCAGACCACGACCAGGACTCACGACTATGCAGTCTGGTGTTGTCATCGTCGTCGTCGTCGCCGTCGTCGCCGTGACAAGCGTCGCAGGGCAGACAAATGGAACACTGTACCGACGCGACGCGGCCGACACCAGCGTCACGAGCGCCATCCTCCGGTCGACGAGAGCGCGCAATGGCGTCCATTGTTCGAGCGTCTGCGTCAGCGATCCGCAGTGTCTTAGCTACAACGTCGGCGGTAAGCGTGGTCGGTGAGCTGGTGATGGTGGTGGCGCAGGCATCGGTGATGTGGTACGCCACTACCATTATATACAGCGTGTGTAGTAACAGTAACTTGGTTCGTTAATGTCTATGGGTTCATCTAAACTGGCAGCGTATATTCGACTGCCATCCGTTTATGTACTAGTTCGTAAACAGTTTATCAATTAATATAATATATCATATTCATATATCTTTCATTTATTACTAAAAATTGGTTTTTATTATTAATATTTTTTAAGTTTTTATGATAGTATAAACACACGCATGTACATACAGGCAGACACGCACGCACATATACAGGCACGCGCGTACGTACATACAGGCAGACACGCACGCACATATACAGGCACGCACGTACGCACATACAGGCGCGCGCACGCACATATACAGGCACGCACGCACGTACGCACATACAGGCGCGCCCGTACGCATGCATGCACGCACGTACAGGCACGCACGCACGCACGGTAACGCAGGCACGTTGTGCTTCACTTTTCGCTCGTCGCTTCTCGTTAAAGATGCGGTCGTCGACGGTTCGGTATTCTGCGAGCTGAGTCACGCGCGCGGTCACGACGTGTGCGGGG
>NW_014590499.1:0-1120 GCF_000485595.1 Priapulus caudatus | reverse complement strand
ATTATGTTCTCCATCGACGAGTAATTCCACATAAATGCCGTCCGATTGCTTCTGTGCAATATACAGTCTCACCGCACGCAAGCCGCTGTGTACAGCTAGATAACAGAAATATAGTTGTTGTTCTCTATATTAAAATACTATATTATTACAAATTATATACTATATACTTTTAATACTATATACTATATACTAATATATATATAATTATATACTCACATACCATAATATAGTAAATATATAATATATACCATAATATAGTATAGTATATAAATATAAAGTATAAAGTATATAACTAGTAATAATATAGTATGACAATTATAGTATATAGTATTAATATAGTATAGAGAAGAAATATGTTGTTTGTGCACAGCGGCGTGCGTGCGGCGAACTTGTGTGTTGCAGAGGAGCGTTTGACATGCATTTGCAGGAAATGATTACTATAGGTGAGAGAGAGAGAGGGGAGGAGATATAGAGAGAGAAAGGGGAGAGAGAGAGAGAGAGAGAGAGAGGGGGGGACAGACAGACAGACAGACAGACAGACAGACAGAGCGAGCCAGAGCGAGCGAGAGAGAGAGAGAGAGAGGGGGGGGGTACGCTGTTACTGACTGTTACTGTACTGTACTGCTATGTAACTGTAATGTACTGTACTGTACTTACTGTACTGATACTGTTACTGTACTGTACTGTACTGTACTGTACTGTACTGTACTGTACTGTACTGTACGTACTGTACGTGTACTGTACTGTAACTGTACTGTACTGTAATCTACTGCACTGCGACTGATGCTGTATGTACTGTACAATCGCTTGACTGACATGAATGAACTGATCGGTGTCGGTCGCACACAGCTTAGGCACAATTTGTCGGAGCATCCGTCGTATGTTTGTATTCCTCATTTTAAAATAGCCGTAAATTAATGTACCATTTGTTGTATTAATTTTTACATTAAATGTATATACTACTTTTTACAATAGCTCATTCTGTGTTCATTAGCGCAATATTGCAAGTGTTGATTGCTCTATAAATCTTGCAGGTGCATTTAATTCGTCTCTCCCTCCACTCTCCTCTCCCCTCCTCTCTCTCTCTTCTCTCTCTCTCTCTCTCTCTCTCTCTTCGTCT
>NW_014590497.1:0-1120 GCF_000485595.1 Priapulus caudatus | reverse complement strand
CTAACGCGCATTACAATAACAATGCCGGTGTACCCGTTGAAACGATGATAGACCTCGCCAATACGATTAATGCCTCGCCTTGGTTCTCCATGCCGCATAAAGGAACCAATGGCTTTATCACTAACTTCGCACGCACCGTTAAACAACGCTTAAAGCCGGGTAGAAAGGTCTACGTAGAATATTCTAATGAAGTGTGGAATATGATGTACCCTGCCACTCTCTATGCCGCACAAGAAGGTCTACGCTTATGGCCTACTGCCTATACTGAGCTGAATGCTGGCTCACGCAAAATGCGTTTAGCGCTTAACTATTTAGGCAAACGCACCGTTGATATTTGCAAAATCTGGAAACGTGAATTTGGCGGTCGTCGCAATGACGTGGTGTGTGTACTGTCGTCCTATGCAGGTGGCCCAAGCTTGGGTGAAGAAGCCCTTAGCTGTCCATTAGTCGGCGGTGGTCCTTGCTCTAAGCAACTCGACGCCTATGCTGTCGGCCCTTACTTCGGTGATTATATTGCACGTATCGAAAATCGTAACTTATTGCGCAACTGGTCACGCCAAGGCGCTGCGGGGATGAATAATCTCTTCACAGAAATATTACGCGGTGGCTTAGTAAAAGACCAATACCCCGGTGGTGCCATGGAGCGTCTTACCGAAGTACGCATCAAGCCTAATGTAGCCATTGCGCGTAAACATGGTTTGAAGTTATTAGCTTACGAAGGAGGTCAGCATTTACTCCGTGTCGATCGTCCACACGTGATTAAAGATGAAAAAATCTTTGAATTCTTCAAAAATGCTAATTTGAATCCACGTATGGGACAAGCCTATAGCCGCTATCTCAATACATGGAAGAACCAAGGCGGCGGTTTGATGATGCACTTTAACGGCATCGCCACCATAAATAATCGCAGCTATTTTGGTATGTTGGATAATGTAGAACAACATTCATCCCCCAAATACAATGCCTTGATTAACTTCTTGCGTGGTCGATAAGCAGTCTCTACCAACAAACGCCGAGGGGAATACACAGCCCATCGGCGTATTTGATTCAGGCATGGGTGGACTCTCGGTACTCCGAGAAATCCACCACTTGCTTCCTCATGAAAACCTCATTTATATCG
>NW_014590495.1:0-1121 GCF_000485595.1 Priapulus caudatus | reverse complement strand
TGTGAAGACACACATGAGAATTCACACGGGAGAGAAACCGTATAAGTGCGATATGTGCGATGCTGCCTTCACACAATCATATGATGTGAAGAGACACATGAGAATTCACACTGAAGAGAAACCGTATAAGTGCGATCTGTGTGATGCTGCCTTCTCGCATTCGGGTGCTGTGAAGACACACATGAAAACTCACACGAAAGGAAAAATCATTCAAATGTAACATTTGAAGTGAGTGAAGCTTACGCTCTGAAGACACTCTATAACCACACACGACAATGTATAATAATTCTAGAGAGATGTAAGCAGAAAGTATATCTCGAACTGTCAGACTCACATGTAGTATGTATGTGTGTATGTATGAACGGGAACCTTTAGATCGGTGTTTCCCTTTTTATTTTTGATAGTTTCCCACCGGTAATTTTACTTTACCGGGAGATATTGTTACGGAGCTTCCAGGCTGATTCTAAGTAATGTTTAACCTGCTCTACCCAATCCCCATAACATCTATGTTCATTTAGCCCCAAGATGGTGAGCATCACCTGCCTTTCCTCCAGCTGTGCAGGGGTGACCTCCACTTCTTGGAGCCTGTCCCACATGATCTTCCTTAGATGTTTGTATGCCGCACAAACTAACAGGAAATGCTGTAGGTCTTCTGGTTCTCCCTTATTGCACACAGTGCAATTTTCTTCCCCTAACTATCTCCTGGTTCTTTTATTTACGGGGAGGCATCCCGCTCTACATTGGTACAGCAGCTTACTGCCGATTTTATTATTATTGTAAAAGGTTTTTTGTTTAGGATATGTTTTCCCTTTATATAGCTCTAGTGTGCTTTTATTTACCATCCCCTTTCTCCATATGATTGTGCTGCCTTTTATAATGATTTTCTCCACCGTATTGTTCCATGATTCGCTGTTTTCCCAGTCTCTATTTATCAATAACTGTTCTTCGTCATACTTTCCCCCCAGAAATTTTACTCGTCTATTCCAATCCGACGTAAAATTTCCTGCACTGATAGCTTCCGCTATTCCCCTGCATTTCTTCTCTTCATCCATATAATTTACTCTCTAAATATTTAAGTTTGCGCTTCGCTTCTCTATCATCAAACGTGGACCATCCAAGCT
>NW_014590494.1:0-1121 GCF_000485595.1 Priapulus caudatus | reverse complement strand
TGTAGAGGTGTGTACATGTAGAGGTATGTACATGTAGAGGTGTGTACATGTAGATGTATGTACATGTAGAGGTATGTACATGTAGAGGTATGTACATGTAGATGTATGTACATGTAGAGGTATGTACATGTAGAGGTATGTACATGTAGAGGTATGTACATGTAGAGGTATGTACATGTAGATGTATGTACATGTAAAGACATGTACATGTAGAGGTGTGTACATGTAGAGGTATGTACATGTAGAGGTGTGTACATGTAGAAGTATGTACATGTAGAGACATGTACATGTAGAGGTATGTACATGTAGAGGTGTGTACATGTAGAATCTACATGTACATACGGTATGTACATGTAGAGACATGTATATGTAATGGGAATGTACATGTAGAGGTGTGTACATGTAGAGGTATGTACATGTAGAGGTATGTACATGTAGAGGTATACATGTAGAGGTATGTACATGTAGAGGTATGTACATGTAGAGGTGTGTACATGTAGAGGTATGTACATGTAGAGACATGTATATGTAATGGGAATGTACATGTAGAGGTATGTACATGTAGAGGTATGTACATGTAGAGACATGTACATGTAAAGACATGTACATGTAGAGGTATGTACATGTAGAGGTATGTACATGTAGAGGTATGTACATGTAGAGGTGTGTACATGTAGATGTATGTACATGTAGAGGTGTGTACATGTAGAGACATGTACATGTAGAGACATGTACATGTAGAGGTATGTACATGTAGAGGTATGTACATGTAGAGGTATGTACATGTAGAGGTATGTAGATTATCCTAAGTTCTGTTATAATATGGCTTCATGTCTATACGTATGGCTTCAGGCTTTAGCAACACTAGCTGTAGGCTGTTATTAAATACAAGCAACTTTCTCTATCTTTCTCTCCCTCCCTCTCTCTCACACACTCTCTCCCTCACTCACTCTCTCTCTCTCTCGCTCTCTCTTTCTCACAGTCTGCCTGCGTGCGTGCAGTGCGTGCGTGCGTGCGTACGTGCGTGCTTGGCAGCTGCATATTTGAGCAGCTTCTGAAACCTAAGAGGATTGTGTGATCGTGAAGGGATGATGTGCTAGCAGCCGCCACGCGTCAACATT
>NW_014590493.1:0-1121 GCF_000485595.1 Priapulus caudatus | reverse complement strand
TTTGACAATGTCTACTCTGTGTCTACAATAAAGAAAACTATCTGTCTCACTTTATGAAATTTGATTGGAAAGAAGATAAAAACAAGCTCTTAAAAGACACTCGCAATATTTCGTTTGAAGATGTCATAGAAGCCATCGGGAACGGTCAACTTTTAGATGTTTTAGAGGGTACGGAAAAATATCCGCATCAACGGCGTTTTATTGTGAATATTGACAATTACCCTTATGTAGCCCCCTTTTATTACGATGAAGATAACGACATTTGCCATCTGATAACCATAATGAAAGATAGAAAGCTTAAATATTTAATGGAGAAAGACGATGACTAAAATTCAAAAAAACAGACTCCATTCAAGAACTAGATGAATACGAAAAAAGTATTTTAGATGAAATTCATTCTGGCGAGTCAAAAACTATCCCAGAGGTAGAGCAATTTATGGCGGATGCTAAACAATCGGCAATAGCATTCACAAAAATGAAACGCCAATCAATTCATATTCGCATTCCAGAATACAATCTAACCCGTATTAGACGACAAGCAGAGAGAAAAGGTTTGCCCTATCAAACGCTTATAAACTCCATCCTCCAGCAATATTTAGAGCAATTAGAGGCAAGCGAAAAAACAAACAATCACCACGTTTCACCCTAAATTATCCCGTCTTCTTAACGTTTGGTAGAGACGCGATAGTAAGCAACGTATTTTGTCATAGGGCTGTATATTATTTTTTCAGACCGTACCATGTAGTACGACCTTTACCGTTAGACACCTTTGTATAGGGACGGGATCGACCTTCAAGATGAGCCTTTTCGTTGTTTAGCTATAGCAGACAGCTATAAGCTAACGATTCGATCTTTGCTGGCTTTTTGGAAGTACCGCGAAGAGGAAGGCCATGCAGGGAGTGCAGTACGCTCTAGGGAGTAAAGCAGATAGTGCATAAACTAAATATATACTATTTGCGACTTTCTAAGGGAAAGGCAAGGTATTGCACCAACTAAATATATACTATTTGCGACTTTCCAAGGGAAAGGCGGGTATTGCACCAACTATATATATACTATTTGCGACTTTCCAAGGGAGAAGCGAACAACTGTAGACGTAGAGTACTTTATTAGTACTTTAC
>NW_014590492.1:0-1121 GCF_000485595.1 Priapulus caudatus | reverse complement strand
TATATATATATATATATATACACAACTATATATTGTGGTGGTCAGCCGGGTGTCTTCTAGTAGCTATGACAACCGGACATGTATTGATGTATTGATATGATTGTAGTGTTTTTACGTGATCGATATCGAGATAATATCTGTTATAATATTATGTGGCATAGTTTAGTACATTGTTGTAAATGAGTTGTCTCACCACACACGCACACGCACACGCACACGCACACGCACACGCACACACACCGCACGCACGCACGCATGCACACGCACACACACATACACACACACGCACGCACGCACGCATGCACACACCCCCACACACACACCTCATCGTGATATGATCTAACTACGATATAAGCTTAGAACGAGTTCGAGAGTCTGATTATAACAATGTATAAGACCGTCTGCAAAAATTTTACAGCGTAAGAATGTCTTCATTGGCGAATGAAAATAATTCGAAATCCAAACTCGTATCACGCAAACTCAGATAAACTTGATTATTCCATGACGCATGAAGTCGACAATTAAAGGCTCGAAGACAAAGACGCGAAGACAAAGAAAGACGCACGCACGCGCATGCGCGGGACGTATACGCCACCACGACCAACAACTGACTCACTCACTCACGAATATTTTCTGGCAGCACACGCGTATTCCTGGTGCAGCCATAGAAATAATGTACTATTATATAGTTACACTCTAGTGTCTCTATATATTTCTATGGGTGTGTGGTGCGTGCGTGCGTGCGTGCGTGCGCGTGCGTGTGTGTGTGGTGTGGGGGGGGGGGGGGGAGCGTCACAGCCGTGACGTCATGAGACGGGAAACATTCCACCATTGGCTCCCTCCCCCGACACTCTTACCCGAGGGTCGTATCCTATGGTGGGGAGGGTAGGAAGGTACTAGCTGCCCTTGGGATTTTTAATATCAATGCATTTTTTTAAAACTAGTAAATTTAAATGACAATTGTGTCGGGTGTCCCTGAAAAGTTTCTTTTCTCTCAGTCTCCTGCTCCCTCTACCCCCTCACCATCTCCCAGCAGTAGTAGCAGCAGCAGCAGCAGCAGCAGCAGCAGTAGTAGCAGTAGTAGCAGCAATAGTAGCAGTAGTAGCAGTAGTAGTAGCAGC
>NW_014590491.1:0-1121 GCF_000485595.1 Priapulus caudatus | reverse complement strand
ACTTTATTCTATTTTTATATTAATATTTTTCCATATATGTATGCATATGTAGAATGTTCCATATTACATACGTATATTGAAAAACATTAATATAAAAATAGAATGAGGTGTCATATTGGTATTTTATGAGCTTTCGAAAACACATGTCTCTTCCTAACGTTTCACAACACCAGCATTTACAATATCTATTTTTCTCAAGAATATATATATATATGCATCTGCATTTTTATTTACATCGTTTGGTGTAGATACATTCTCTTTTCTCAGAACTGTTGGCTTTTCTACGATACAGAACTGCCTTCAAGCCAAGATTTCACCGACAACGATTTAGAAATGACAGAACTCGACCTATATTCCAATCCATAGGGAGGATACTCGGAAGAAAAATTAAAAAGCAACGGAAATTTGGGCGTACGTAAAAAAATCTATTAAAATGTTCACACGGGAAGTAAAAATCAAGTAGTTAGTTGACGTGCGTTTATACGCGCGACTACCTCCTGAATCTTTTGTCGTATACGTAAGAAGAACGCCAAAGTTCGCCGGACTTTGACGGTAGAAATCAACAGTGCGAGGAATTTCTATTAAAACTCCGGAGCGACTCTACAAAAGCCCGCTTTGAACTCAACGACTGCGTTTTAATGGCGTGGGTAAAGTCATCTTTTGATTTTTATATTGCAACGCGACCCGTTTCCGTTATCCCGCGCGGACAGTGCAACAGGCACCGCCTGTTAGCTGCACATCGAGTATCCGTCTTAACACGCTTACCGATATGCAACCAAAATTTACTGGTTAGAATCGAGAATACTGGATGTTTCGTGTGGGGCTGTTTATATATATATATATGTATATATATAGATAGATAGATAAATAGAAATAGATAGATAGATAGCAGATAGATAGATGCGTAGATAGATAGATGCGTAGATAGATAGATGCGTATATAGATAGATAGATAGATAGATAGATAGATAGATAGATAGATAGATAGATAGATAGATAGATAGATAGATAGATAGATAGATAGATAGATAGATAGATAGATAGATAGATAGATAGATAGATAGATAGATAGATAGATGAATAGGTAGATAGATAGATAAATAGATAGATAGATAGATAGA
>NW_014590490.1:0-1121 GCF_000485595.1 Priapulus caudatus | reverse complement strand
GAGAGAGAGAGAGAAAGATAGCGACCGCAGCGACAGCATCAGCGCATCTACCCACGGGGCGACAACGACAGCCACGCACGCACGCACGCACGCACGTAATCGATGGCGACAAGCAGCAGACGAGATGTAATTGCACGCCGACGCCCATGCACGTCTCCCGTATCAAAACCCACGAGTCGCCGCCGCCGCCGCAGCAGACACCACCACAAGCAGGTACGACACAAACAACACGAGGCAGGCAGGCAGGCAGGCAGACAGGCAAGCAGGCAGGCAGGCAGGCAGGCAGGCAGGCAGGCAAGCAGGCAGGCAGGCAAGCAGGCAATCAGCGGGTGACGAGAGCGAGCTGACTAATGTGACACCGCAGCGCACCGTGTGGGTGATGCTGCTGCTGCTGCTGCTGCTGCTGCTGCTGCTGGCGGCGGTGGTGGTTGAGGGCCTACTGCTACCAACCTTCCTACCTACCTACTACACTAAAATGTCACACCAGAGCGTACCGGGTAGGTGCTGCTGCTGCTGCTGGTGGGTGAAGACCTTTCTGATAGCAGCTACCAACCTACCTACCGTGTGTACCCGCGCGCGCGTGTGTGTGTGCGCGTGTGCGTGTGCGAGTGCGTGCGCCTGTGTGTGTGCGTGCGTGCGCGCCTGTGTGTGTGTGCGTCGCGTGTGTAAGTGAACGGGTGGGCGTGTCTCGCGCAGCAGTGGCGCCACCTACCGTGTGCGATCGTAGTTCGGACTCGTCGAGGAAGGTGAGCAGGCGATCTCCTACGAACTCGATCGGCTTCAGCCGGTGAGCGGCGAGTCCAACCTTGTCAACGACCGGCTTAAAGTTCTGCAAACAAACCAATGACGAGTTATAGATTTATATATATATAACGTATAATAGCCACGCAAGGAGACGTATATGATATAACAGGCAGCAGGCAAGGAGGTGTATATATATATATATACTAGCTGTGGGTACCCGCTGCGCTGGGTAAAATCGTGCTACTAATTCATTCTACTAATAATGGGACACAGTAGGAACATTGAGTAAAAATCGACAATAACATTGCACACAATATCAATATTTAGAAATCGCTCTAATAAGATAATAAGCATGAGAAAAAAACTGTTACGTATGA
>NW_014590489.1:0-1122 GCF_000485595.1 Priapulus caudatus | reverse complement strand
TTACTTAAGTACTACTAACTAATTAATTAACGTACGTTAAGTTACGTAAACTAAGTACTACCTACGTAGTTAATATTAGGTACGTACGTACCTACTCTCTCTCTCTCTCTCTCTCTCTCTCTCTCTCTCTCTCTCTCTCTCTCTCTCATTCCCTCTTACGCTCTCTCTCGCTCTCAATAGCTCCTGCGCATATTCGATGCATTCACAGCGCTGTCTAATGCCAGCTTCGCATTGCGATGAAAAGCAACGAACTGAACAATAGTGATAAAATTTCGTTATATCCAAGTGTTAACGTTAGGATTTGATTTTTTTCAGACGAATAAAATGTCGCAGTCATATTATGTGATAGGTATATAATGCGCACACTATAAGTACGATTACGATTACTCACGTCGGATTGCTCATTTGTAGTATTCGTGTTCTTTTTGCTGCAAACCTGTTGACATACGAATCGGTATTCACTTTTTTATAAATCTCTCTTATAGGACACGCAATAGATATTTATGAATTTCGATTGTTACGGGCGTCACGGTCAAAAAGCACCAGCTTGAGCCAATGGCACTATATCTAAAATCTTTTAGCATCTCCTCAACATCCTACACTACAATATTGGTGTGTTTACAACAAAAGCCACAATTCTTCTTGTTATTTACACATGTCCGATCCACTCTATCTACTGCAGCAAAGCTTTTCCTATTTCTCTTTTTCCTTTCATCGCCAACAATGGCAGCAAATAGGGTTTACCATTTTAGGTTAGCCATTTAGTTATGACGCCATGCGAGGAATTATCATGTCGGACCCAATTACCAAAAAGGTCACGAGAAACGAGGGAAGATTATCTTAATGCTTTATAAACTTACCACGTAGTTTTCACCGTATGTCGAGAGGTAATTGTGCTATTAACGCAATATCCCCGTGCCTATTTCAAAGTACACAGGCCTATAAGCAATCCAAAGAATTTTTGAGACGATAATACATTTTGTTAACTAATAAGATATTTCGTTCTTTTCTGAGGTCAAAAACAATTTAACACACCCACATACAGACAAAACACGCACAATATAATGTATATAAATATACAATATTATATATATATATATATATATATATATATATATATAT
>NW_014590488.1:0-1122 GCF_000485595.1 Priapulus caudatus | reverse complement strand
AGTAGCCATCATGTGTGCCGCGTTGCTGCGCTCTTGTTCCTTCATTTCATCGCGTGATGCGGCGGCTTCTTTTAAACTTTTCTTGAAGATGCCGCTGAGTAATAAGCCCAATTCAAACAGCAACCACATAGGAACGGCCAGCATGACTTGAGAAATCACATCGGGTGGTGTAAGAACCATGCCTATAATGAAGGCGCCAACTATCACGTAAGGGCGCTTTTTACCGAGATCTTTGGCGCTGATCATGCCTGTGCTGACGACCAAAATGGTCGCGATGGGCATTTCAAAGGCAAAACCAAAAGCTAAAAACATCATAATGACAAAATCGAGATAGTTACCAATATCAGGGGTATAAGTAGCGCTGGAGGGTGCAAAAGCTGGTAATACCATAAACATCATGGGTAGCAGCGCGTAATACACAAAGGCAACGCCAAGGTAGAACAAGCCAATGCTAGAGCTTAGTAGAGGTAAAATGAGTTTCTTTTCATGCTTGTACAAGCCCGGTGCGACAAATGCCCATACTTGATAAAAAATGTAAGGCACGGCAATGAGAAAGGCTAATAGGAAGGCAAATTTATAGGGGATTAAAAGACGGTGCGGCGACTCCCGTGATAATCAATTTCTGACCTTGATCTATGAGTGGCTCAGCAAGCCAATCAAAGAGTTTTTGCGCAAAAGGGGCTAGTACGATAAACACGAGTACGATAGAAATTACAATGCGCATCATGTGATTACGCAAATCAATAAGGTGTGCCAGAAAGCCTATCTCTTCAGTAGCTTTTGAACTTTTATCGTCTTTTTGGGTGCTGACGTGAGTCTTATCAGTCATTTTTCTTGGTACCGCTTGTCAAGCTGGTGCTTGTTTGCTCGTCTGTATCCATCGCTGTATTTATATCGGCAACATCACTGTGAATGGTGTTTTCAAACAGGTCTTTTGCTTCATCGACATTATTTTTCATATCGTCCTGCGTAGTACTCACTATTTTGCGTAACTCCTCAATTTCTTGCTGTTGTTCAGAAAGGATGTTTTTCATTTCTGAAGCATCAAATTCACGCTGTATATCGGCTTTGGTGGTCGACTCACCTTCCGTAGTTGCGACGGGCTGCGGCTTGACAATGGCC
>NW_014590487.1:0-1122 GCF_000485595.1 Priapulus caudatus | reverse complement strand
CCGCAGCCTCCTCCTCCTCCTACCGCAGCCTCCTCCTCATCCTCCTCCTCCTACCGCAGCCTCCTCCTCATCCTACCACAGCCTCCTCCTACTCCTACCGCAGCCTCCTCCTCATCTTCCTCATCCTACCGCAGCCTCCTCCTTCTCCTCCTCCTCCTACCGCAGCCTCCTCCTCCTCCTCCTCCTCCTCCTCCTACCGCAGCCTCCTCCTCCTCCTACCGCAGCCTCCTCCTCCGCCTCCTCCTCCTACCGCAGCCTCCTCCTCCTCTTACCGCAGCCTCTTCCTCTCCCTCCTACCGCAGCCTCCCCCTCCTCATACCGCAGCATCCTCCTCCTCCTACCGCAGCCTCCTCTCCCTCCTACCGCAGCCTCCCCCTCCTCATACCGCAGCCTCCTCCTCATCCTCCTCCTCCTACCGCAGCCTCCTCCTCCTCCTCCTCCTACTGTAGCCTCCTCTTCCCCCACCTCCTCCTCCTCCTCCTCCTCCTCCTTTTCTTACCGCAGCCTCCTCCTTCCCTACCGCAACCTCATCCTTCGGCTTTTGCTAGCGCCACCGACGACGTTGCACACGAGAGCGGCCGCGCGCCGGGATATTAGCAGGAGAATGAACGCGGCCGTATCCCGGCGAGTCGATTTCCATTCCTGCCGGGCCGCCGAAACGAACTAAACTGCCGCCGCTATATATATACATGCGTCACGTACGTACGTACGCGCGAGACAAACGCGCAATGCTGTGCTTATGCTACGTCTAGGGATCAGCGCATAGACACACACACACACACACACACACACACACACACACACACACACACACACACACACACACTAGTGCCCAGCTGATCCAGTGAAGCGCATACGTGCGGGGTGGAGATGTCGATACCTGAGCTGTTTCACGCTACCACGCGGTTACACACACGCAAGAAGTTCGCCCGTAAGGCCAGAGGGCAAATTAGCGAGTCGGCGCTCTCTTTACGTGACATTGTTACTGCATTACCACTGCTGTAGTTCGCCAGCAAGCCTAGATTCTCTCTAGTCCATCATTAGTCTGGGGCCTGGGCTGGAGTAGTTCTGCGAGAAGAGGCATAAACTAGTCTTTGTCTTGTTGGGCCACCCTTAAAAAAT
>NW_014590486.1:0-1122 GCF_000485595.1 Priapulus caudatus | reverse complement strand
GAGAGAGAGAGAGTGTGTTAGCGTTAGGGTTAGGGTTAGGGTTGAGGTTAAGGCTAGTGTTAGAGTCAGAGTTAGGGCTTGGGTAATGGTTATGTATGGGGTTAGTGCTATAGGGTTAACGTTAGTGTTGGTGTTAGGGTTAATGTTAGTGTTAGAGTTGAGGTTAAGGATAGTGTTAGAGTTAGAGTTAGGGATATAAACACAGCTCAGACTCTGAGCTTGACACAAGTCACGATCATCAGGACACTGTATATAGTCGGTCGTAGAGCCTGATCTTGCGCGTGCGTGCGTGCATGCGTGCGTGCGTGCGTGCGTCTGCATGTACATGTCCGTGCGTGCGTGCGTGCGTGCGTGCGTCCGTCCGTCCGTGCGTGGGTGCGTGCCTGCCTGCGTGCGTGCGTGCGTGCGTGCTTGCTCGCGTGCGTGCGTGCCTGCATGCATGCGTGCGTGCGTCCGTGCCTGCCTGCCTGCCTGCCTGCCTGCTTGCGTGCGTGCGTGCGTGCGTGCGTGAGTGTTTTATGAGCAGGAAATTAATATATAAGCCTTGTTAATGAGGGTTGGATGGAGGTCGAATCACTCCCCCGGTGCAATTACACTCCAGCCTGCCACCACAACCACCCACCACCATGCGCAGCAGCAGCAGCAGCATTATAGCACAACGACAGCAGCACTAGAGGCAGCAGCAGCAGCAGCAGCAATACAGACATCAGCAGCAGCAGCAGCAATACAGGCAGCAGCAGCAGCAATATAGGCAACAACAGCAGCAATACAGGCAGCAGCAGCAGCACTAGAGGCAGCAACAGCAGCAATACAGGCAGCAGCAGCAATACAGGCAGCAACAGCAGCAGCAATACAGGCAACAGCAGCAATACAGGCAGCAGCAGCAATACAGGCAGCAACAGCAGCAGCAATACAGGCAACAGCAGCAATACAGGCAGCAACAGCAGCACTAGAGGCAGCAACAGCAGCAATACAGGCAACAGCAGCAGCAGCAATACAGGCAACAACAGCAGCAATACAGGCAACAACAGCAGCAATACAGGCAACAGCAGCAGCAGCAATACAGGCAGCAGCAGCAGCAATACAGGCAACAGCAGCAGCACTAGAGGCAGCAACAGCAGC
>NW_014590485.1:0-1122 GCF_000485595.1 Priapulus caudatus | reverse complement strand
ACTAATTAAACTAGTTGGTGTCTAAGGTAAACCAGACCGGTGGTTTTTAATTGGGAGCCCGCTTATCTGGCCATTTCTGATGGTGTCTAAGGCAAGCTTTGGCAAACCCTCCCACTGATCGAACTTACCTGGCCTCTTGGTGAAATTATGTTTTGATCGGATCACTTGACTATTCGAGCTGACCCATGTCAGCTAGGTAAATTAGTGTGACTGATTTAGGTGCTCCTAGACCAGCCCTTTTAATGATCTCCCTTAAGCTGACTTGGTGAAGCCAGTGGGAAATTTTGCCCCAGAAACCTAATCAGTAGGCTTTGGCCTCCACTGTAAGGATCCAGTTAGGTCCAACCATTAACATGATCATACTTGGTGTATCTAACCAACGAATGATTAAGCCCAACTTTGGTTGGCTCACCTAACCACCATTAGAGAGATACTTCCAAGTCATCATATGATGAGTGATAATTCCATTAGTCAACAAGCACCAGGCCTTTGGGTCTGCAATGATTATTGAGTTCATGGACTCATTATCAAACACCTTAATGGGAGGCTATGACTCAGTTATCTCCATAACTTTATCATTTTAAGGACCTAATAATTTTAGAGGATTTAAATAATATAGAGGATGAGGTCAGATGAACCAGCTTATCATGATCCAAAATTACTAGAAATTGTTTAGAGAAACAATTGGTTATGAACCTACCCTTAGATGTACATGGGTTGGCCAACCAAAGTTGGGCTTGTGTGCAGTCTAAGTGGATTCTAGTACCCGCTAAGGAATTAGGGTAATTCCTCGAGTTGGAGGTAGAGGCTACCAATTCAAATAAAATAGTGGGAGAAACCTTTTGATTAAAGTCCAAATCTTTAGGTTTAATGAATCAATTACTAATTAGGTTATGGTTCTCCTTTGTGCAAATATAGCCACTTCCCTATCGCTCCGATCATTGTTGGACAATGATAAGTTGGTGGGACCCAACTTCGGTAGCTGGTACCGAAAGTTGAAGATAGTCCTGGAGCATGAACGGATCCTATATGTGATAATGGATCCTGCACCTGAGGAGCCAGCTGCCAATGCACGTGGAACAGTCAGAGACACTTACCAGAAGTGGCTCAGTGACCGGACCA
>NW_014590483.1:0-1123 GCF_000485595.1 Priapulus caudatus | reverse complement strand
TGAGTACGATCAGTGAAGCGGACGGCATCTGAATCGTGGTCCGTGTTACATCAGGTTGGAATGTAACGTATCGGCATTGAGCCGCTGTCTATACTCGCCTGACCGCATATTTATAATCACACGCCACCGTCACGGACGCCTTGCGCGCGTAAATCTTCATACATCTACTCAGCAATCTCATCACACATCACTGCATCTACCTCTCTCCTCAAAACCGCACAAACCGTGAAACTATCATCCGACCGAAATTAAATCTGATTTTTTTTTTGAGAAATCTGAATTAGGGGAGAGCCGTGAGAAAGAGAGAGAAAGAGAGCGAGAGAGAGAGAGAGAGAGAAAGAGAGATGAGAGGAATGAAGAGAGAAGAGGAGAGAGAAGCAGAGAGAGAAGAGAGAGAAAGAGAGAGAGAGAGAGAGAGAGAGAGAGAGAGAGAGAGAGAGAGAGAGAGAGAGAGAGAGAGAGAGAGAGAGAGAGAGAGAGAGAGAGAGAGAGAGAGAGAGATGGTTAGCTTTTTCTACGATGTTCATGCAGCATAGCACACAGCTCTACCGGTGTAGCTGCCCCTCCCTCCCGCTACAGAGAGCTAGAGCGAAAGGGTTACACCGGTAGAACAACAACATAGCACAGAGCAAGCACCGCATTAAAACCGAACGCGGCAGATTGCCATAGCAACAACGCGAGTGCAGCGTTAATGAAATGTTGATATATGGTGCTAGTGTACTCACGCTCCCCTGCAGAGTACTTGGTATATATACATACACGACTCGTGATATGGAGATGCATTAGTAGCACCGCCGCTTGCTGCTGCATTTATCACCAACCAGGGCGTAAACACGCACACACACACGCACGCACAGGCACGCACGCCACAGGCTGTAACGGAGCGAAGAACTATAATTCAAGAGCTAGCATGCATGCTGCTGTCACGCCACCAAAGCCATACCATAGCAACGCAATCATGAGCAGACACCAAAGCTAACATTAGCACACATGAGGAGGGGCGTTAACGGCATTGCCGATCTCTCGAGCACGCGAACGAGAGCGTACACTAACAGGTCATCGTAAATCGCTATTCGCAAATCTTCACAACTGCATCACGGCGGTTACGTAAAGCCTGGCGAAC
>NW_014590482.1:0-1123 GCF_000485595.1 Priapulus caudatus | reverse complement strand
CACGTGTGTGCGTGGGTGTGTACGTGCGTGTGTTCGTGTGTGCGTGCACGTATGTACGTGCGTAAGTGACTCTGTGCGTGCACGTGTGTGCGTGGGTGCGTACGTGCGTGTGTTCGTGTGTGCGTGCACGTATGTACGTGCGTAAGTGACTCTGTGCGTGCACGTGTGTGCGTGGGTGTGTTATTCTGCAGGTGTGTATGTGCTTGCGTGTGCGAGCCCGTCCGTGTGTATGTGCGTGCGTGTATGCATGGGTATGTTATTCTGCAGGCGTGTATGTGCGTGCATGTGTGAGTCTGTCTGCGCGTACGTATGTGCGTGCGTGCGTGCGTGGGTGTGCGTGCGTGCATCAACTACAGACTATAGAACATGTTGCGCGCGATGCCGCCAACGAATTGCTGTTTGTATGTTATGAGGTGTTTAATGGCTGCAATCTCTGCTTCAGACTGCCCTGTCTGCCCCCAGCAGGCCATACCTGTGTGTGGCTCCGACGGCGACACATACAACAACGAATGTTACGTTAAGATGAAAAACTGCATGTGAGATATAAATCATATTATCATATCATAAGCCATTATCAGCTATAGCATTATTATTATTATCAGAAATCCGTCGAGTATGGAGAGAAGTAGGAGTACATGAATTAAATACGAATTAAATTGAATAAATCGATTCTTATTCATATACTCCTGATAGAATTATATTGATGGAATACTTGGTGAAATTGGTATTATCTATGACATTAGTACTACCAGCAGTATTACCATCATAATCTATTTATAGTTGACAGGTTTACCACATTGGAGGATAAAATCCCACGTATTTTAGAATTTTCATATTTCTTTTATTTGATTCACATTTCTGATTGATTCATTTGGATTCACTTTGATTTCACATTCATTTGATCACAATTCATTTTGATTCACATTCATTTTGATTCACATGATATTGCGTTTCTTGTGTGCATTTGTCTTAGTTATCGTTGCGTATTACAGCGAGAAGACAGAGGTAGGCATAGTCCACTGTGGCGAATGCACAAACAGAACCGACGTCCAGACTGTGGGTGAGTAACCCTCTGAATTCTATCAAACATGAAACCACCTCTCTCTCTCTTTCTCTCTCTCTC
>NW_014590481.1:0-1123 GCF_000485595.1 Priapulus caudatus | reverse complement strand
CAGCCTTCTCCCCGCCTAGGCCTCTACAATCACTAGCTTTCTCTCTCTCTCACCTCCTTCGGCCGCACGCACAGTGCTCCCTCGCGCCTCCTCTCCACCTATCCCCTGCTAGCTTCTCCGCTAGTCCGCGCCGTCGCCTCGAACGTGGCTTTCCTCATCGCCAGCTCACCTGCTTCCTGGCGAGGCGCGTCTCCGCTCGACGAGATATGCGCCGAGACGAGCTCCTCCGCCCGACGGGCCTAGGCGCCCTCTATCTCCACGCGTCTGCGAGGAGATCGATTAGTTAATTAACACGGTTCGTAATTAACGTTTCGTTGTTTTTCCTGTATTATTACGAAATGTTTGAATGTTTTTCTTAAAAAAGAGAGATTTTATTTCATCTTCAATTGTGCTTTTACTCAATTATGTGAGTCACGGTTCGCATTGTCACTCGGTGGTTGGATTAGCATGGATGCCGTAATATATATGGCATAGATAATATATATATAATATATAGATAGATAGATAGGCATTGCACAAAATCACACATCGCCCAAAGTTATATAGAATGTATATATATATATATATGATTATTTGATCTATTCAATGTCTGCCTGACCTGATGAAGAGATGTAATCTCGAAAGCTTGTCAATTAAATTTTAAACACCCTTATTTCTATACCTTGACTTTGCTTATATATATATATATCTCTTTATATATATATAATATATATATATCTTTATATATATATATATATAGATATATATATATACATATCTATATTATATATATACATATATATAGATATAGATATATCCATACATGCATACATATATAATATACATCACACCACACACGACATCACACCGACCTTCCTTCCCTCTCCCGGACACTCCAGCATCCGATCGCAGTCGCTGATGCGGTCCTGGCATCGTGCCAACTCCACTTGCAGTGTCGCCAGCTCCGCCTCCAGGGCGCGCTGCCGCGGCACGTCGTCGCGCGCGAGCGCGATCAGGTGACGCTCCTCCCGCAGTGCCATCTGGAGGCCGTCAATGTCGTCGTCGCGCGCCTGAAAACAATGGAACGTTTGAGCGAGGCGAGAGCGGGCGAGGAGGATCGATTGACAGGTAATGAATTGTGTAC
>NW_014590480.1:0-1123 GCF_000485595.1 Priapulus caudatus | reverse complement strand
AGAAACCATATAAGTGCGATTTCTGTGATGCTACCTTCTCCCGTCTGTATAGTGTGAAGACACACATGAGAACTCACACTCAAGAGAAACCATATAAGTGCGATCTGTGTGATGCTACCTTCTCCCGTCTGGATAGTGTGAAGACACACATGAGAACTCACACTCAAGAGAAACCATATAAGTGCGATCTGTGTGATGCTGCCTTCTCGCGATCGGATAATCTGAATACACACATGAGAACCCACACGGGAGAAAAACCATATAAGTGCGATCTGTGTGATGCTACCTTCGCACAACCAGGTAATCTGAAGACACACATGAGAACTCACACGGGAGAGAAAACCAAGAAGAAAATGACGAAAGAAAAAATCATTTAAATGGAACATTTGAAGTGAAGAGTTAGCTCTGAAAACACCCTATAATCACACATGGCAATGCATAATAACTCTATGGAGATTTAGATGTAAGCATCGTCGTACAGATGTAAGCAGAACGTACATCTCGAACTGTCAGACTCACATGTAAGATCAGCTTGGCTCTGTTAACAAGCGAGCACATTGCACAAATGTGAACTGGAGCAGTGTAGAATACCAACTAATGCAACTCAACTGTTACAGTTTCATTCCAAAGTGGAAGCTGGACTAGGAATTAATTGAAAAAGTCTTCAATCCTTTAAGGTATACAACCGGACTGTGTTATTTTTGTGATTTTTTTGGTGTTTTGAATCTACCTAACATGTGGCCATGAAAACTTTTTGTAACCTTTTGTAAGTAACTGTACGTTTGAACACTGATCTAATAAAACGCATTATGATTCATAATATTAATGTCTACCGTCAATAATAAACAATTACCAAGAGAAGTATAGTGTATATGTTTGTGGGGTAATGTATTTGTGTGCGTGCGTGTGTGTGAGTAAGCAAAAAATGATAAGAATAAAGAAAGCTGTTACTCTGCGAAGCAAGTTCATATATGCAACATATGGGAAACAAACCATAACAGAGCGAGAGAGAGAGAGAGCATAGTATAAGCCTATAATACTAGGCCTGTATGATAAATACTCTGTACACACGGGTAAAACTAACAGCTAATGTCCTAGTCTACCACGTCTACGTGAGCAGAAG
>NW_014590479.1:0-1124 GCF_000485595.1 Priapulus caudatus | reverse complement strand
GAGCTTTAGATAAGAAAGAGTTCGAATTGCATTACCAACCTAAAATAAGCGCTGAAACAGGCCAGTTAGTTGCGGCAGAAGCATTAGGAAGATGGTATTGCAAAGAGAGAGGCAATGTTCCGCCAAATATTTTCATACGAGTATTAGAGCAAAATAACTTAATAGATGAATATACTTACTGGGCAATAGGCAGCGCATTAGCACAGGCAAAAGAGTGGCAGAGTGGTTTTAGTACATTACGTATTGCTGTGAATGTTTCACCACAGACATTAATGCACCCTGATTTTAAAGAAAAGATTGATCAACTAATTAAAAATGAGAAAGATGGCGAGTTGCTTACTTTTGAGATTACAGAAAATTTATTTCTTTCGGAGTTTGACCGCTTAGCCGAGGTGTTAGATCACTATCTGTTCGTTAGGTGCTATTCAATTGATGATTATGGTAGCGGGGTACTCCTCCTTAAGTCGTTTGGCGACGTTTTGCCTGTTAAGTGAATTTAAAAATTGATCAATCCTTCATCAAGGAGATGGTTGATAACAAAGATGATGAGGCCGTTGTGCATTCTACAATTGAGCTAGCGCACAATTTAGGTTTAAGCGTTGTCGCCGAAGGCGTGGAAACAAAGAAGGCGTTTGATTTACTGGGCGGTTTAGGTTGTGATGTTGTGCAGGGATATTTGATTAGTAAACCATTGGCAATTGATAAATTCAGTGCTTTTATTAAGTCAAAAGAAAAGTCATAAAACCCGGCTGAACTTCGCAACCACTTTTAGACCAGTCTTTTTGCTAGCGTGTAGCAGTTGAAGCTCTCCCTGATGTATCTGTACCACGCGAGCTACGATTGAAAGTCCAATACCACATCCAGGGAACTTGATGGTTCTCAACACGATAAAATCTTTCAAGAACACGCTCTCTATCCTGCTTAGAAATGCCTGGGCCATTATCCTCAACACTTAAAATAGTTTTATTATTACTGTTTTCCATATTTATGGAAATTTCTCCATCAAGAGGTGTGTAAGCGATTGCATTAGTTAGTAGGTTGCGAATTAGTAAACGTAGTGAAGCTTCATCACCGTTAATTAAGGTGTCGCTATTTTCATCAAGTGAAATATCAATATTTTTATT
>NW_014590478.1:0-1124 GCF_000485595.1 Priapulus caudatus | reverse complement strand
GTGACGGTCTCGCGTGTCACCTACGCGCGTGACGGTTGCGCGTAGGTGACACGCGAGACCGTCACGCGCGTAGGTGTCACGCGAGACCGTCACGCGCGTCGGTGTCACGCGAGACCGTCACGCGCGTAGGTGACACGCGATACCGTCACGCGCGTAGGTGTCACGCGATACCGTCACGCGCGTCGGTGTCACGCGATACCGTCACGCGCGTCGGTGTCACGCGATACCGTCACGCGCGTAGGTGTCACGCGATACCGTCACGCGCGTCGGTGTCACGCGATACCGTCACGCGCGTAGGTGACACGCGATACGTCACGCGCGTAGGTGTCACGCGATACCGTCACGCACGTCGGTGACACACGAGACCGTCACGCGCGTAGGTGTCAAGCGATACCGTCACGCGCGTAGGTGTCACGCGAGACCGTCACGCGCGTCGGTGTCACGCGAGACCGTCACGCGCGTCGGTGTCACGCGATACCGTCACGCGCGTAGGTGTCACGCGATACCGTCACGCGCGTCGGTGTCACGCAAGACCGTCACGCGCGTCGGTGTCACGCGAGTGACGGTCTCGCGTGACACTGACGCGCATGACGGTCTCGCGTGACACTTACGCGCGTGACGGTCTCGCGTGACACCTACGTGCGTGACGGTATCGCGTGACACCGACGTGCGTGACGGTATCGCGTGACACCGACGTGCGTGACGGTCTCGCGTGACACCTACGTGCGTGACGGTATCGCGTGACACCTACACGCGTGACGGTATCGCGTGACACCGACGCGCGTGACGGTATCGCGTGACACCGACGCGCGTGACGGTATCGCGTGACACCGACGCGCATGACGGTCTCGCGTGTCACCTACGCGCGTGACGGTCTCGCGTGACACCTACGCGCGTGACGGTCTCGCGTGTCACCTACGCGCGTGACGGTATCGCGTGACATCTACGCGCGTGACGGTATCGCGTGACACCGACGCGCGTGACGGTCTCGCGTGTCACCTACGCGCGTGACGGTATCGCTTGACACCTACGCGCATGACGGTCTCGCTTGACACCTACGCGCGTGACGGTCTCGCGTGACACTGACGCGCGTGACGTATCGTGTGTCACCGACGTGCGTGACG
>NW_014590477.1:0-1125 GCF_000485595.1 Priapulus caudatus | reverse complement strand
AGCGTTTAATCGCGCTAAATACGCTTAAGCTTTCAGCCATCTAAATAAGTCCCAAACTTTATGAAGTTACGATGCCAGTAGGAGTTATCCATGCTGGTTACTTTTACTTGGCTACGTTGATTCGGTGCATGAATAAATTTTCTGTCGCCAATATAGATACCGACATGATGGGTTTTCGATCCCGTTTGGAAGAACAGCATGTCTCCAGGTTGTAAAGCCTGATAGGCAACGGTGCGGCTACGATTACGTTGTTGAGCTGCGGTTCTGGGTATAGTGACACCTGCGCCATTTTTATGAATGTAGCTCATCAGCCCACTGCAATCAAAACCTTCTCTAGGGTGTGAGCCACCGTATTTATAAGGCGTACCCAATGTTTGCAGGGCTGATTGAATAATATTGTACCTTGCTTGCAGTGAAGGGGAGTGGTTGGGTTGTTGCGGCTTGTATATTGATTGGCTTTGGTTGCGTGGATTATATTTTGGCTGTGGAGGCGGTGTGTAGTGTTGTCGAGTAGCTTGTGTGTGCGTGGGTTGAGCTTGTCGTTGCGGCAGTTGTGAACAGCCTGTTGCTATAAGCACTAATATGCTTAGCCCGTATAGGGCGAGTACGCTTCTCATGGTGTCTATATCTCATTTTCAGGCAAGAATATAGGCAAGGCATAAACTTACACTTCCTAGAAGGATATGTCCTTAGTACGCCATTTTTATTATATATACTGCCGATGTTATTTTAATTATTGTTTGTTCGAGCATTTTAAAAGCAAGAAAGTTCGACTTAGCCGACGAACAGTTTAGCATTACTAACTAGCTGTAATATCAAGAATATAGATAAGCGGTAATGCGGGATGTAGATAAGTTAATGCACTCTATAACTTGTCGTTCGTAAGCTGTTGAATGAAAGTTATTTTTCGATTGTTTCTATATGTGTTTCGAGCAACTGAAAACCACGCTACGATGGTATAGATGAAAATAGAGACGACGATGAATTCCATGAAGATCCCCTTATTATTTTGATTGACTGCCTATGCGGTTGACAGTTTTATTTTCTTAAGTATAAAATAAATTTTTCTCTCTGTGGAATAAACTCTCAGTACTAAGCTACGGTTTCTGTTAATCGTTCCTTGGC
>NW_014590476.1:0-1125 GCF_000485595.1 Priapulus caudatus | reverse complement strand
CCTCTCTCTCCTCTCTCTCTCCCCTCCTCTTTTCCCATCCTCTCCCCCTCCCCCTCTCTCCCTCTCCCCCTCTCTCTCTTCCCCCACCTTCTCTCACTCTCTGTCTCGCTGTCTTGCAGGGAGTGTTGGAGACCAGCCCTGTGACCGGGAGAGTGGAGGCCGTCTACCCGGCGTGGAAGCGCCACTTGTTTCGCTACCTCGTCACGTTCCCCGTCATCGTGCTCTGCCACGGCCTCGTCGTCGTCGTCATGTTCACCATCTTCCGTCTGCAGGAGTGGTGCAACAAGAAGGTAGGTGGCTCCACCTGTCGGGACCGCGGAGGGACGATGAATGATACGACCACCAATGTGACGCTTCCTTCTCCTCAACCTGTGAGACGAACAGGCAAGGCAAGCGATTGGCGCTAATGAAATCTGATTGAATGCGCGGCAGATGAGCGGTGTTGGTGTCTGTCAGCAAATCCCGAGTTAATTGAAAGTTGAAACTTTTGAATTTAAATAAAATCGATGAAAGATCAAATCTATCTATTTAGCTATCTAATAATAATAACAATAACAAACAACAATAATAATAGTAATAATAATAATAATAATACACATCTTATTGTAATAATAATAATAATAATAATAATAATAATTACACTTTCGATTTCTGTTAATATTGAAAGAAAAACAAATAAATAATTGCCCAAGATCCTGCTAGCCATTGTTATCGGCATCATGGACGATGCATACAAGAAGATCGCTCTCTGGCTCAATGAACAAGGTAGCGGCAGGTCCACGCGGACGCGCGGGCGCCAGACGCGCAGAGTCGGCTAGTAACCGCGGTGGTAAATATGGGAGGTGATAGTGGGTAACCATGGTGATGAGTGTGAACGGCGTTCGTGAGTAACCATGGTGATGCATGTGAACGGCGTTCGTGAGTAACCATGACGATGAGTGTGAACGGCGTTCGTGAGTAACCATGGTGATGCATGTGAACGGTGTTTGTGAGTAACCATGGTGATGCATGTGAACGGTGTTTGTGAGTAACCATGGTGATGTGTGTGAACGGCGTTCATGAGTAACCATGACGATAAGGGTGAACGGCGTTCGCGAGTAACCATGGTGATCAGGATGACATTGT
>NW_014590475.1:0-1125 GCF_000485595.1 Priapulus caudatus | reverse complement strand
CGTCGTGTGTGTGTGTGTGTGTGTGTGTGTGTGTGTGTGCGTGCCTACGTGTGTGTGTGTGTGTGTGTGTGTGTGTGCGTGCAGTGCGTGCGTGTGTGTGTGTTGTAGGGTTTCGTTCGCTAACCGCAGTTGTATTTGGTAATTCTTGTAATGCGACAAAAACGTCGGATCTTCTTCGTCTTTAATTAAAACAACGCGTGTGATAAAACTACTGCAGCATCTCAACATACTATCAGGAGTAAACAAAGGTCTAACTATATCTACTAGTTATATTTACTATTATTACTTACCCGAACCTATACTATTACTAATTATCCAATCCGGATAATATCAAGAGCGTATAAAGAAGGATATATCCTTCTTTATACGCTCTTGATAATATCCTGTAGCGGAAACTATATTGGTAATAATTGATTGAGCCTCGCTGTATCTTAACCCGGCACCCCTCTCCCCCTCTCCGGCTGCATCTCTGCTTGTAATTGCGTTAGTGTCGAAGAAGAGTGTCATTTCGAGGGGATGATAGGATCTTATTGAGTTCTTGCGTATTTACGCCTGCTGCTGGCAGCCGATGCCGGTGCCGATGCGGGCGTGCGTGCGTGCTGCAACTGTCGCGCTGTGAGCGACTGATCGACACTTGTCTGATTGGATAACAAGTGCGAGTAAACCGCTCGCAGTGCCCTCTGCTGCCAGCACATCCATCACTCCGTGGCGCTTTCGAAAAAGCTTCGTGCGGCTGGCCGGTTGATGGGAATTGACTGTGTGGATTAACTTTCTTAGCGCAGCTCCCGTTGTCGCCGAGTTGATGCATTTCTCGCGGCCACTGCCCCATACGCAGGCCACCGTCGGACTCTGCTGATTGCTTGCCTTGTGACGCGCTAATTAGATTACCTATTAAGTCGTGGTTTGGATATTAGATTAGGCAATGAGACAGTAGAAAAGTCATTCAGTCTAGCCAGTTACTCGCTGGCGGTTCTCGTTTAAGTAAGAAGCAGTAAAAAGGTGGGGGATGGCCGCCTTTGAGGAAGTTGGTATTCAACTGGTAATCTTGTCTCTGTGGAATACACTTTGGAAATGAATGTTTAGACTGCTAATGTCTGAAAGTACATTGGTTGACTGCCTTCGCCT
>NW_014590474.1:0-1126 GCF_000485595.1 Priapulus caudatus | reverse complement strand
GAGAGAGAGAGAGGGAGAGAGGTGGGGGGAGCGGTCGTGATGATGAACTGGTTTCTGTCGTCGTCGCTGTGAAAACCCACCTCTCATCTCTCTCAGGGCGACGACAGTCACGACACACCCAGCTCATCCGCATGGCAATGTTGTTCCTGTTCGTTTCCGCACATCGCGCGCGTGGTGGACCGCACATGCACACGCACGCACGCACAAATACACACGCGCACACGCACACACACACACGCACGAACGCACGCACGCACGCACACACGCACGCACAAATACACACGCGCACACGCACACGCACACACACGCACACACGCACACACACGCACGCACACACGCACGCACGCACACACACACGCACACGCACGCGCGCACACATACACACACGCGGGCGTGCACACGCACACACACACACACACACACGCACACACACAACCGCGCAGACACACTGCTACCGAGTAAAAAGTTAAATACTATTTGCTCTCCCCCCTCTCTCTATATATATACCGTTCCCTGCTCTCTCGCCCCATTCACTCTCGCGCTCGTTCGCTATCTCGCGCTCTCCCCCTCTTTCTCTGTCCTTTCCATACTGTCTTTCTTTCTCTTTTCATGTTCTCTATCTCTCTCTCGCTCTCGCTCTCGCTCTCGCTCTTTCTCTTCTCTGTCTCTGTCCTTTCCAGCACTGTCTTTCTTTCTCTTTTCATGTTCTCTATCTCTCTCTCGCTCTCGCTCTCGCTCTCGCTCTTTCTCTTTCTCTCTCCCATTATCCGGTCGCTCTCTTTGCTCTCAGTTTGCCTCGCATCGCCAATACGACCTGTATTCGGCTAGCTACTGCTATCTCCTGAGGTCTGCTGGAGAAGGATCGATTCTGGGTCTGTCTCACGAAACATGCCTCGATGGAATCGCCTACGAGCAACTGACCGCTATCTCGCCTTTATACAGTGGTGCTCGTGTATGATGGTATAGACTCATAGAGGTGATGTATAGAGAGAGAGGGGGGATGAGACAGATAGATAGCACGAAAGAGAAGGAGAGAGAGACACAGAAAGAGAGAGAAAGAAAGAGCGACAGATAGCGAGAGAGAGAGAGAGAGAGAGAGAGAGAGAGAGAGAGAGAGAGAGACGAA
>NW_014590473.1:0-1126 GCF_000485595.1 Priapulus caudatus | reverse complement strand
CGCCTCGGTGCCTCGTCCGCCGTGAGACCGCGTCTCGGTGCCTCGTCCGCCGCGAGGCCGCGCCTCGGTGCCTCGTCCGCCGTGAGACCGCGCCTCGGTGCCTCGTCCGCCGCGAGCCCGCGCCTCGGTGCCTCGTCCGTGATAGGACTGTGTCTCGGTGCCTCGTGCGTGATAGGACCACGTCTCGATGCCTCGTTCGTGACGGGACCATGCCTCGATGCCTCGCTCGGGATGAGGCCGTGTCTCGACATGTACTTGCGCGTCGCAAACGACATGTTCACGCTCGACATGCCGTACACGGTGACGTCGGACGACGCTGAAACGGGATGAATCCTGTCGGCTTCGTCGCTAACGAACGTATCCCGGTGGCTTTCGTTTGCTACTGTATTGTTATAATACACGCAGTTCGTGCAGACATGCACACACTCCCCCTATGCATGCCTCACGCACGCATGCATGTGCACAGACACAATGATTTCGACTAACTCTTTCATAAAGTAGAGCTTATTTCAAGTAGCAGGTCGACTAAATAAAACGACTGGAATATTATAACCATTACCTGTTGAATGCTGCGAGCACATGTTAGTAATTCAAAAACACAAACTAGCGATTTAGTACAAATTCATTGTTTCGAAAAATATTGACAAACGTTCTTAAACTTTCACGTACCTCCTGTAAGTGCCTTTTTCAATAACGTGTTCTTCGCACCAGTAGGGGACGTTGCTGAAGAACCCTTAGTAATCGCTTCAAGTTGTTTATCGCTCAGGTATTTAATGGCAAGTGTGTTTACCTGAAATATTAAATTACCACATATACTATAGATGAGCTGCTCTCATAGGAAAATTCTTAGGTCAAAATATAATTTACAGTACATACAATTAACCTTAATGGCAATAGAACTAGAGGATACATATTTTAAATACGGTTGCTATATGTTCATAATGATACTGTACATATCTACATGATCTACCACACTACATCCATCCTCACCTGAAGGCTAGCATCGAAATTTGATATATCAGATGGCAGCATGGAAATGTACTGTAACCTTGGTGTCAATATAAATGAGCCATCTCCAGTGGTCAGACTAAAACAGTAAAATACGAATTTAATAATTTATATGGTA
>NW_014590472.1:0-1126 GCF_000485595.1 Priapulus caudatus | reverse complement strand
TCCCCTCTCTCTCCTCTTTCTCTGCCTATCTCTCTCTCTCTCGCTCTCTCTATACATATATACATATATACATACTATATGCATCTCTCTCTCTCTGTCTCTCCCAACAGCATTACCTGACGATGTTTGGCAGCACGATGATAGTGCCGCTGCTCGTCACGCCTCAGATGTGCATCCCGCCGACGAGCACCGCGAAAGGAGAGATCATCGCCACGCTCTTCTTCGTGTCCGGCATCGTCACGCTGCTGCAGACGACGTTCGGCATCAGGTGAGTGAGCGCACAGGTGAGCTCACAGGTGAGTGAGCGCACAGGTGAGCTCACAGGTGACTCACAGGTGAATGAGCTTACAGGTGAGCTCACAGGTGAGTAAGCGCACAGGTGAGTGAGCTCACAGGTGAGTGAGCGCACAGGTGAGTGAGCGCACAGGTGAGCTCACAGGTGAGTGAGCTTACAGGTGAGCTCACAGGTGAGTGAGCTTACAGGTGAGCTCACAGGTGAGTGAGCTTACAGGTGAGTGAGCTTACAGGTGAGCTCACAGGTGAGTGAGCGCACAGGTGAGCTCACAGGTAGCGTATATACATATGCGTGCGTGCGTGCGTGCGTGCGTGCGTGCGTGCGTGTGTGTACAAATTTTATTTTGTTCATGTTCAATCAATTTGATTCGTAGGTAGAGCTTCTATATAGTTTTTTTTACAAGTCTGATTTCTTTCATTTCTTCAGGCTACCGATTGTGCAGGGTGCCACTTTTTCGTTTCTGGCTCCTACGTTTGCGATCCTGGCGTTACCCAAGTGGAAGTGCCCGTCGGAGACCGAAATCGAAGCTCTGATGAATGAAACAAACGGGACATTTGATATTGGAGAGATATGGAAGCCGAGAATGCGAGAGGTGTGTGAAAGCAGTGAGCTATAGGTGTTTCTTCTCCCTCCATCCCTCTCTACCTCTCTCTCCCTTCCTCCTTCTCTTCCTCCCTCCCTCCCTTCCATCATCACTCCCTCCACCTCTCCCTCCATCCCTCCATCTTTCCCTTCCTCCCTCCCTCTTTCACTCTCTCATCTGCCTTGCTTTCACTTTCGCTGTCTCTGTCTCTTCTCTCTCTCTCTCTCTCTCTCTCTCTCTCTCTCTCT
>NW_014590471.1:0-1126 GCF_000485595.1 Priapulus caudatus | reverse complement strand
CAGTACCCTGGGGGGACATAGACCCTCTCAGCGTTAGCAATAGTAACACTAGGATGTGATCAAGAGCTAATAATACCTCTTTAGCTCTTTAGCTTTTGGTATTATTCGCTCCTGATGTGATGCATCTGACATAGAAGGAAATCATGATGCCGGAATACAGTGATGGATATGCTGCACGGCAATAGTGCTATATTAAAAAGCTAGCATTCAATGGTGCAACGATACAAAAATAACTAGAAAGCTAGAATGTGGCCAAAAAACTCTGATGCAGTAATATCAGGATAAGCTGATTCGCTAACAATGAGATGTTTTGCACCACCGAGGCGAGACACAATGGGGCACAGATTAGCTGGAATGCATGGAATGCATGGGAGTTGCACTAACAACACAAATAATCTGCCATCTCTCCCACAACCTCCCCTAATGGCAAAGCTAATATAATTGAACTGAAGCCATAGTCAACTCGAAGCCTTCCCTGGGCAAGACAGCATTCGAGTGGAAATCTGTAGTCCCGACAATAACAAGTCACTGTGTCACGTGTCCGTTTTAGCGTCCAGTGTGCCGTGTCTTCGTACATACCCCAGCCTTCAGGCAATGGGCCCAAGCCATCATCTTCCACCGGATGTTCTGCGTCTGGCTGTCCAGTTCCTTGCTGCAATATGCAAACACAAGAGCCGTCAGTATTCCGTGGGATTACTACAGTCAGGAAGGTGCAACCAGTATGTCATTACTGCCAAGAGAGCTTAATTATAGCCAGCTTGGAAACAACGAGAAGAAATAATGAAGGCCACCAGCTGTTTCGTATCTCATCTTACCTGATTTTACCTAGCTTACTGTCCTAAATAAAGGTGCCGTCCCCCACTCTTCCCCCTTCCGTCCCGCACCCACTCTTCCCCCTTCCCCTCCCGCACCCACTCTTCCCCCTTCCCCTCCCGCACCCACTCTTCCCCTTTCACCTCCCGCACCCAACTCTTCCCCCTTCCCCTCCCGCACCCCACTCTTCCCCTTTTCCTCCCACCCCCCACTCTTCCCCTCCCATCCCCCACTCTTCCCCCTTCCCCTCCCACCCCCACTCTTCCCCCCTTCCCCCTCCCCCCAACCAACTCTTCCCCTTTCCCCTTCCTCA
>NW_014590470.1:0-1126 GCF_000485595.1 Priapulus caudatus | reverse complement strand
ACGTGTAAACTTATACGTACATACGCACATACGTACATACGCACATACGTACATACGTACATATACGCACCTATGTACATACGTACATACGCACATACGTACATACGCGCATACGTACATACGCACATACGTACATACGTACATACGCGCATACGTACATACGCACATACGTACATACGCACATACGTACATATACGCGTGCGTGTGCACGTACACGTGCGTGTGCACGTACGTACACGTGCGTGTGCACGTACACGTGCGTGTGCACGTACACTGCGTATGTACGTATGAGCGTGTACGTATGTACATAGGTGCGTATGTACGTATGAGCGTGTACGTATGTACATAGGTGCGTATGTACGTATGTACGTATGTACGTATGTGCGTATGTATGTATAGGTGCGTATGTACGTATGAGCGTATTATGTACGTATGTGCGTATGTACGTATGCGCGCGTATGTACGTATGTACGTATGTACGTATGTGCGTATGTACGTATGCGCGTATGTACATATGTGCGTATGTACGTATGCGCGTTTGTGCGTGTGTACGTATGTATAGGAATGAGCGTGCATGCGCGTATGTGTGTATGCGCGTATGTACGTATGCACGTATGAAGTGGCGTAGCCAGGGGGGAGGGGCAATGGGGGCGGTCGCCCCCCTAAGATTTAGAAGGCGAAAAAATAGAAAATAAAAAAAAATATAAAATATATATGCCTCACTGAAATCAAGACAAATTCAATTGTAATACTGCGACTCAGTTGATTAGTTCAGTTAGGCCGTAAGTGAGGTCAGGGGCGCCGGAAGCAGTTTTGGATAGGGGCAGGCAAAGACCTAAAGGGCTCATGATTTCTTTTTATTATGTGTGCGGGAGCGCGTGTGCGCGATGTGTGTGCATGAGCGCGTGTGTGCGACGTGTGTGCATGAGCGCGTGTGTGCGTCAGAGCATGTGTGTGACGTATGTGCGTGAGCATGTGTGTGCGACGTGTGTGCGACGTGTGCGCGACGTGTGTGCGTGAGCGCGTGTGTGCGACGTGTGTGCATGAGCGCGTGTGTGCGTCAGAGCATGTGTGTGACGTATGTGCGTGAGCATGTGTGTGCGACGTGTGTGCGACGTGTGCGCGA
>NW_014590468.1:0-1126 GCF_000485595.1 Priapulus caudatus | reverse complement strand
CAGCGTGAGGATGCAGGGGATGCTGCGGGGGATGCTGCGTGAGGATGCAGGGGATGCGGCGGTGGATGCTGCGTGAGGATGCAGGGGATGCGGCGGGGGATGCGTGAGGATGCAGGGGATGCTGCGTGAGGATGAGGGTGATGGGGCGGGGGATGCTGCGTGAGGATGCTGCGTGAGGATGCTGCATGAGAGATGAGGGGGATGCGGCGACGTCGGGGGGGGGAAGAGGAGTATACTTACAGGAACTTTACGTTGTCGTAGACGTCGTAGAGCCCCAGCACGTGTGGATGCTCAATGAGCTTCATGATCGCTATCTCTCGCTCCACCTACAACACAAACGCACGCTGATGATGATGATGATGACGATGATGATGATGATGATGATGACCATTAATACACCTACTAGCCAGCAGGGTAAACGATACACGGGAGCGATGAGCGATTCGCTCTTAAAACCTCCGAAATCGCTCCTGTGAGGTTCAAAATAGCTCCCGTAAAATTGTTGACGAGAGCTATTTTTTCCAGACTTGAAAAACAGCTCCCGTGAAAAAAAAGTTATTTTTTGCCTGCTAGCCAGGTATAGTATGATTACAGGTAGAAACCAGGTATAGTATTATTACAGGTGGATACAGTTAGATAGCTAGATATTAGTAGAAGTACATAGGTAGGTGTTAGTAGAGGTAGATAGGTAGGTATTAGTAGAGGTAGATAGGTAGGTATTAGTAGAGGTAGATAGGTAGGTATTAGTAGAGGTAGGTAGATACACAGGTTGGTATTAATTAGAACAGGTAGGTAGATAGGTAGGTATTAGTATAAGTAGGTAGATAGGTAGGTATTAGTATAAGTAGGTAGATAGGTAGGTATTAGTATAAGTAGGTAGATAGGTAGGTATTAGTATAAGTAGGTAGATAGGTAGGTGTAAATATAGGTGGACAGATATCACCTCAGGTGAAAAATCGACACATACAAATAGTATAAGATACAGGATGACTGTCTCCACTCTCCTCCCTCTCCCTTCCCTCCTCCTCCTCCTCCTCCTTCTTCCCCTCCCTTTCCTTCCTCTCCTCCTCCCCCTCCTCCCTTTCCTTCCTCTCCTCCTCCCTCTCCCTCCCTCCTCCTCCTCCTC
>NW_014590467.1:0-1126 GCF_000485595.1 Priapulus caudatus | reverse complement strand
TTGGCAATACGGCGTTGATTGCGATCAAATACCCCGGTGTCAAAGCGGGCAGTTTGATACTGGACTGCCATTTCCTCATGGAATTTGCCGACACTGCCAACCTCAGTCATCAGCGTTATTTCCCCAATAGTAGCGTCGGCATTATTATCGATGAGCATGGCAAGCAACATGGGCATATTCTGGATCGAGACATCATTAAGCAGTTACTGCAGCGCGTTGATATCGACACATCGTTAAAAGTAGTCAAGGCACGGCAAAAAGAACTTGGAGACCTGCTAAAACGCGCCGAAGAAAGTGCGGAGAAACAAGTTGCCGAACTGGTTGATACGGCCAGATTACGTGGTCGGCAGGCGCTTGGTCGTGAGATTGATCGACTGATTGCGTTGCAGAAGATCAATGCCACTGTACGCGACGAAGAAGTGAATTTTTCCGTGAACAACTAGCAGGGTTCGAGGCTTCGTTGAATCACGCACGTCTACGGCTCGACGCGGTGCGGGTGATGGTGGCTATTTAGGGGTTCTTCAAAGTCTCTTGCAAGTGCATCCGGGATGTGTCGGCAGTACGCAATCAATAACTAAATTAGTATTTATTTATAATCTATCGTATTATACCCCCCTACCCCGTATACCAGTACGCAATAAAATAATAAAAATTAGTATTTATTGAAATCTATCTATATATACGTATATTGTGTTTTAAATTAACGCAATGCGACAAAATAGATTATGACACTTCCCAACAGCATTTTTAAAAACAGGATCGACGACCAGGGACAATGGATACCCTGGGATACCCAGTCTGTGCATGATCTCGTCAAACAATCCGCTGCCAAACAAACATTGCGTAGTAGCGAACGCGCGCTCGAGTCATCTGGTTTATTACCGCGAACATTAAAGCTAGCTGATATCAAAGACGAGCTAGGTCGTGCCCCAAAAACAAAGGTCATCGACGAACTCGAGGCAAGGGCGAAGCAAAAAAGGTTCTTATCTTTAATCTTACAAATACACCACAGCGAGACAGCGGGGCTGGTGTTATTTGCCAATGATGGCCGCATGGGGCGGCGATGGCTTTATCTAGAATCGGTGGACGACCAGCAGGCCTTGTTCAAGGCTTTGCAGGCGTTAGC
>NW_014590466.1:0-1126 GCF_000485595.1 Priapulus caudatus | reverse complement strand
AGAGAGAGAGATAGAGAGAGAGGAGGGAGGATGATGTGTAGACATCAGTACCTCCTCTAATTCTCATTGCAGGAATCTTTCGGTCCAACGCGGTCTACCCGGACTTTAAGCCTTGCTTCACCGGACGTAGTGCGTGCGTGCGTGCGTGCGTGCGTGCGTGTGTGCGTGTGCGCGTGCGTGCGTGCGTGCGTGCGTGCGTGCGTGCGTGCGTGTGTGTGAGTGTGTGCGTGCGTGCCTGCGTGAGTGTGTGTGCATGTGTGCGTGCGTGCGTGAGCGTGCGTGCGTGCGTGAGTGTGTGTGCGTGCGTGCGTGTGTGAGTGTGTGTGCGTGCGTGCGTGTGCCGTCGCCTCGTCTGTCATTTATTTGTTTTGCGAGACACAACAAACGAACAACGAACGAACGCAACATTTGTGTTGCGCATGTTGCTTATTTGCTAACACAAAGATGTATATTATATGGGGGGGGATATGTATGAAAGCCTGTGACTCATATCCTCATGGCACACACAATCCCCTCAACCACCACAGCTCGCCATCAACATGAGCATGGGGAAATACCAGCTACAGGATGCCCTGACCTTCTGTCTCGTATGTAACTGACACACCATGCCAATCACGCATTATATACAATTACACCACATCACACAGCATATATATTTAATCAGCGAGTTAACTAAAGATACAAACATTTCTAACAACCATGAAGACAACATGTGTCGTTCAACAACACTGAGACAATTCTGTCTTCATTAACTTCCGGCTGATCACTATGGATGTATGTACTTGCGTGTATGTTATAGCTATATCAGAAGTAGATAATAGGAACCTTATATGCGGAACCCCTAGGAACCCCCTATAGGAACCCTAGGAAACCTATTTAGGGAACCATAGAGAACCCCTATAGGACCCTGAGGGAACATATAGGGAAACCATAGAGAATCGCCCTATAGGGACCGCTAATAGTGGATTCCCTATTATCCTACTTCTTAGATGATATTATGTAATATATTTTATACTATGCTGGCTCTTCATACTGTGTGATGCTATATATAAATATATGATATTTTGATATGTGCGTATGCTGAGTAATGTATATATGTGTGTATCGTGAGTACTGTACTCTATAT
>NW_014590465.1:0-1127 GCF_000485595.1 Priapulus caudatus | reverse complement strand
GGCATACAGCAATTGGCTATAGTGGTTAGCAAATTACCCACGCCTAATACATTGACGCTGTCATTGGTTTTATTTTTTACTTTATTTTTAGGCGGCGCATTTAAAGGGATATCTACATCTTTCGAAGAATCCTTATACGCATGCAACATCGCTGATATCTGAGCAACACTAATATCGCCACGACCTAAACGTATATATAAATCATCAACTGACTCAAGTTTAAAATGCTCTACAACTTCAGAAAGCTGGGGCTTTATTCCATGGCGTTTAAATTCACGCTCTGATAACGCTTTACCTTCTAAAAGGTTTTTACCTGCATCTTGTTTTCTATACCAACTTCGTATTCGATTTTTTGCGCGTGAGGTTTTTATAAAACCTAAATGTGAAATCATCCAATCACGTCTTGGTGATGCTTCTTTGGTAGTAAGTATTTCAACCCGCTCACCATTTTTTAATTTATAGGTTAGCTGAACGATTCGACCATTAACTTTTGCTCCTCGACAACGATGACCAATTTCTGTATGTACTGCATAGGCGAAATCTAACGGCGTTCCACCATCAGGTAAGTCGATAACACGACCTTCAGGTGTTAAAACATAAACGCGGTCATGAAACATTTCTGAATGGAAGTCTTCCAACAGTTCATCATCAGAATGCGATGAATCAAGTAGTTTGCGTAACGACTCTATGCCTGGCTGCATATTACTTTTACTGCTACCTGTTTCTTTATAGCGCCAATGTGCTGCCACACCAAACTCTGCAAACTCATGCATTTGGCTGGTACGTATTTGCACTTCTACAGGTTTACCATTGGGGCCATATACGGCAGTATGAAGAGACTGATAACCATTCTCTTTAGGGTTAGCAATATAATCATCAAACTCTTTATTTATGTGTCGCCACTGCGCATGCACCAAACCTAAAACGATGTAACACTCAGCAATATTTTCTACAACGACACGTACTGCTCTAACATCATAAAGCTCATCAAAATCACGTTGCTTTGATGACATTTTTTTCCAAATACTATAAATATGTTTAGGTCGGCCGTATATCTCAGCACTAATGTCTTCTTTTATTGTGATTTGTTTTATTTTATCAACGACATCAACAATGAACTGTTCACG
>NW_014590464.1:0-1127 GCF_000485595.1 Priapulus caudatus | reverse complement strand
CTTGATGCTGTCTTCTTCTATGTTTTCTGGGAAGCGATGTTAGTGCCGATGTTCATCTTAATCGGTGTTTGGGGTGGTGAACGTCGTGTTTACGCAACCATTAAATTCTTTATTTATACCTTCATCGGCTCAGTGTTTATGCTGGTCGCGCTAATTTATATGTATTACAAAGGTGGCAGCTTCGCTATTTTAGATATGCATATGTTGAAGCTAACACTGAATGAACAAATCTTAATCTTCTTAGCCTTCCTTGCTGCCTTTGCGGTGAAAGTGCCGATGTGGCCTGTGCATACCTGGTTGCCAGACGCACACGTTGAAGCGCCTACGGGCGGTTCGGTAATCTTGGCAGCAATTATGCTTAAGATTGGTGGTTACGGCTTTATTCGTTTTAGTATGCCTATAACACCTGATGCCGCACATACTTTAGATTGGCTAATCATTTTAATGTCGCTAGTGGCTATTGTTTACATTGGCTTCGTCGCTTTAGTGCAAAGAGACATGAAGAAATTGGTGGCGTATTCATCAATTGCACATATGGGTTTTGTGACGCTGGGTTTATTTATCGTTTTCCAAATTTGGGGAAATCCAGCCAATGCTTTAGGTAACGGTGCAACGCTTGCCGTTGAAGGTGCGATGATTCAAATGATTTCGCATGGTTTTATTTCGGGTGCGATGTTCTTGATGATTGGTGTGTTATACGATCGCATGCATACACGTGAGATTAACGCTTATGGTGGTGTGGTTCATACCATGCCTGTATTTGCTGCTTTTGCGGTATTTTTCTCAATGGCGAATGCTGGTTTACCTGGTACGTCAGGTTTCGTTGGCGAGTTTATGGTAATTATTGCCAGCTTCCACGCTAACTTTTGGTATGCCTTCCTCGGTGCTTTAACACTGATACTTGGTGCAGCTTATACACTGTGGATGGTGAAACGTGTGTTTTATGGTGAGATTGCAAACGAAGACGTGCGTGCATTGAAAGATCTTAATGCACGTGAATTAGTCATTATGTCTATTTTAGCAATCGCTGTATTGGTATTAGGTTTATGGCCTGCACCTGTGATTGATGTAATGCACGCTAGTGTTGAGAACTTCTTACAACATATTTCAGCATCTAAGTTGTAACG
>NW_014590463.1:0-1127 GCF_000485595.1 Priapulus caudatus | reverse complement strand
CACACACACACACACACACACACACACACACACACACACACACACACACACACACACACACACACACACACACACACACACACACACACACACACACACACACACACACACACACACACACACACACACACACACACACACACACACACACACACACACACACACACACACACAAGCCTAATCGCATCTAAAACGCTCTGTAAAAATCAATTAGAGAAGACGGATACGTGGGGCGGAAATCACACACAGCTAAAACACCTCACATCCCCGCTGTAAAGCACGAGACTTGTCCTGCTCAATATAGCCAACTAATTATTCACACGGGAGTTTGAATGGGCCACGATTATATTAAGGAATGTCGGTATCGCGATATCGGTTTGCTCGAATGTCTAGTGTCTTTACAGATGTAAATCTCATGTGCTATGAAACGACGGCCGGGGGGGGGGAGGCAAACATCCACCATATCAGCGACAAAGATCGAATGCTCGCTCGCGCAAATATCAATATAGACAGGCATAGCAATTAAGTGAATCCCCCCCAAAAGATGAACATCTATGAGTATCGAAACTGCCTTAGCTTACAGACGAGGAATAGTGAGTAAATATAAAAAATAACTTGTAATCGAATCCTCGCCTCGAAGTACTCAGTGTCCCTCAACGCTGATATTACCAGTCCCTTGTTATACTCGATAAGTTATGTTGCATAACGTCTCCTACACGTCCCCTATACTAGATCTACTTGGCTAAATGGCTCTTTGTCAACCACACGCTCCGACACCCCTCGTCACGGTGCGAGCGAAGCAAACCTTTAGCCAGCATACAGGATAGGTTAAGGTCCCTGGCAAGCGCATACATGATAGTATGTGTACCTCCCTGGGCGAAACACTGTCACTTAATCACATCTCGCGGTGCACCCATCAGCTAAATAGACAAGTAGCGTAGGAAGGAGCTAGAAGCCCGTACAGCGAGATGAGGAGCCAAACAGAATAATCCCGGGGATGTTGTCAGGAAGATTTTACTCCTAATGTAGCAATGTTTAATGTTTAACGAACTGTACGCTGGTTGTTTTACGAATTATATATATATATATATATTATATATATATATATATATATATATATATATAGT
>NW_014590462.1:0-1128 GCF_000485595.1 Priapulus caudatus | reverse complement strand
AGAGAGAGAGAGAGAGAGAGAGAGAGAGAGAGAGAGAGAGAGCGAGATTGAGCGAGAGAGAGTCCACAGGGACAGATACACGCACGCACGCACGCATGCACGCACGCACGCAGCAATCAGGCATCACCCCCCCCCCTGTCCGTGTGATGATGACTCATCAGGGTATATACTGGAGTGACAGAGCCGACGACCTGCCGCCAGCCGACAACCGACTTTCCCCCGCAAATCCCATTAACCCACGCTGCAAGCGCCCTCTGGGGAGGAGAGTGCGTACCACTCTGGTAGTTTCCCTTTTTCGTCTTACCGCTTCTCAATCGCACCACAGAGATCACGTGACTATCTATTGCACCGCCACTACAAACAAGAGAGCAATTTTCATCTCTGCGGTGAGATTGGCTCCGCTTCTGTGATTGGTGGGGGCGGTGATGGTAGCGCCCCCTCTCGAGGTGGTGTCAGGGGAGGGTTTAGTGTGGTAGAGAGATTTGATGTTTGTTTTGCTTCATTTTTTTCATTTTTTTTTTAGAGGGGGGAATCAGTACCGATCTCCACTTCTTTCTCAACCTCCTCCTTCTCCTTTTCTTCCTGCTCCTCCTCCTCCTCCTCCTCCTCCTCTTCCTCCTCCTGCTCCTGCTCCTTCTCCTCCTCCTCCTCCTCCTCTTCCTCTTCCTCCCCCTCCTCCTCCTTCACCCTTCCTTTTTCCTCCTCCTTCACCTCCTCCTCCTCCTCTCCCCTCCCCCTTCCTCCCCCTCCTCCTCCTCCTTCACCCTTCCTTTTTCCTCCTCCTCCTCCTCCTGCTGCTTCCCATGCCCCTCTTTGTGGTTATGCGTGCATGAAAAGTGCACATAGCTACTACAATAGCTACTATAATAGCTACTATGATAGATACAATGCCCTGCACTTTGAAACCTTTTACCCAATTATCTCTCGCATTCAAATAGTTTACATAATACATTAGATGCTACGAATGCTCTGTTATTACTGCTGGTGGTGCTGCTGCTGCTGCTGGTGCTGCTGCTGCTGATACTACTAGTACTGCTACTGCTGCTAGTACTGCTGCTACTGCTGGTGGTGGTGGTGATGCTGCTGCTGCTACTGCTGCTGCTGCTGCTACTCCTGCTGCTGCTGCTG
>NW_014590460.1:0-1128 GCF_000485595.1 Priapulus caudatus | reverse complement strand
GCGTGTCGTAGACAACGCCGGCTCGCGGTCTGCGTTGGGTGGTATCTCTTGACTAGGCCTAGCAGTACAACATTCTTTTCTCAAGAGCGCACAGACGCCTACACTTGGACTATTCGAATTGACGGACTAGCATCTTCATCTTAGTTTTCCTCTCTAGTTAGCATAGACCAAAAAATGCAGCATAAAATGAGCTCAAGCTACTTCTGGCCGCACAGTACGTGTCCGCGGTCGTGTATTTATACATTTCGACTCCTGTTGTCGTCGTACGCGGTCGACGCCGGATTTTATTGGAATTCTGTATGACGTCGGTGTCGTGATTTATCTTCACCGTTCGTCGCATTACTCATGACTTCCAGGCTAGTCATCTCGACCCCTGGCTCTTGAGAACCTACAAAACTCGCTCAGTAAGGAAGCAACCATAGCATTCGAGTCGAAAGACAATATTACCAACACCTGGCGCGGACCTTTTAATGACTACGCTGATGACTGTGTCGGGTGACGTGATTCTTGACATTTATTATGTCGTGTCGTTCTACATAAAGTAGCCACAGAATGGTGCACACTGCGATGATAAGTCCGTTATAGCCACGTCGTAAACAAGGTACCAAGTCCTTATTTTTTTAGTTAGTGTGTGCATTGCGCCACGCGCGTGTGTGTTGTGTTGCCTGATGTGTGTGTGCTGTGTGGTGGCGTGTGTGTGTATTGCGTGTGTGTTGGCGTGTCTGTAGTGTAGTATGTGGGTGTCTGAGGTCCCCAGTCCCCAGGTATGTGTTCTTGATGGGTGTGGATGCCCTATGTGCCTGTGTGTTTATTGCGCCGCGCGCGTGCTATGTGTGGTTACGTATGCAGCGCGCAGTGTTATTGTGTCTTACGTTGACAACGTGACACGCGTGTGTGTGTGTGTGTGTGTGTGCGCGCGCGTTGTATGTGTGGTGTGTGTGTGTGTGTGTGTGTGTACGTGTGTGTGTGTCTATGTGGGTGTGTCTATGTGTGTGTGTGTGTGTGTCTGTGTCTGTGTGTCTATGTGTGCGTGTAGTGTATGTGTTTATGTGCGCGCGCGTGTGTATGTGTGTTTTACGATGCGTGTGTGTGTGTGTGTGTGTGTGTGTACGTGTGTGTGTCTGTGTG
>NW_014590459.1:0-1129 GCF_000485595.1 Priapulus caudatus | reverse complement strand
CTCTCTCTCTCTCTCTCTCTCTCTCTCTCTCTCTCTCTCTCTCTCTCTCTCTCTCTCTCTCTCTCTCTCTCTCTCTCTCTCTCTCTCTCTCTCTCTCTCTCTCTCTCTCTCTCTGCTCTGCTCTGCTCAGCTCTGCTCTGCTCTGCTCTCTCTCTCTCTACTCCCCCTTGCCTTCTATCATCCGTTCATCTACGTACGATATAGTAGATACGCAGAAAACCCTTCGACCTCGTATAACAGCTATCGCCTCTCAACCACGGCCGTCGTCGTCGTTTCTGTTCTTCTAGGAAATCTCCCTTGGGTCCAACTACGGGCAGCTTCAGTATACCCAACATCCGCATTCACCGGAACAGCGTTATCGACCCGCACGACATAGCGTCTCTCAGCTCTAACGGTACGCGCCGCTGCCTTAGCTCCCTCGCCATCGACGCGTCGACAAGCATGTTCGGCAGGCGAGCCTCGTCCGGTTCCAACGGTTCCATCACAGGTGCAGCACAACGACATTTGTCGCCTTACCACCCACCCCACCCACTCGCACCCCCGCACACCTTCCCCGCACGTGTCCGCGTCACCTCTGGGGGAGGGGGGCGGTATCCGCGGTCGACAGACGCACGCGCAGACGTAAATGCAGCGACTAGCGTTTAACCGTTGTTATAGTCGCAGACGCAGACGCAGACGCAGACGCGGACGCAAGGGTTTAGTCGTTGTTATAGTCGCAGTAATGACGCAGACGCAGACACATAGACAGACGCGGGGGTTTAGTCGTTGTTATAGTCGCAGACGCAGACGCAGACGCGGACGCAAGGGTTTAGTCGTTGTTATAGTCGCAGACGCGGACGCAGACGCAGACGCAGATGCGGAGGTTTAGTCGTTGTTATAGTCGCAGTAATGACGCAGACGCAGACACATAGACAGACGCGGGGGTTTAGTCGTTGTTATAGTTGCATTAATAACGCAGACACAGACGCAGGCGCGGGGGTTTAGTAGTTGTTACAGTTGCATTAATGACGCAGACACAGACGCAGGCGCGGGGGTTTAGTAGTTGTTATAGTTGCATTAATAACGCAGACACAGACGCAGGCGCGGGGTTTAGTAGTTGTTACAGTTGCATTAATGACGCAGACACAGA
>NW_014590458.1:0-1129 GCF_000485595.1 Priapulus caudatus | reverse complement strand
TTCTCTCTCTTTCTTTCTCCATCTTTCTCTCTCTCTCTCTCTCTCTCTCTTTCTTCCGCCCTCTTTTTCTCTCTTTCATTCTTCCTTCCCCCTCTCTCTCTCTTTATTTCTCCATCCCCCCACGCTGCTGGTGGGAATATCAGGCGATGCGAAGGCCGGTGGTTGGTAACAGCTGCAGGCTGGCGCGGGCGCACGCGCGTGTAGCAGCCGAGGGTACGTCGGTGTTTCTGCGGAGCGCAATTAGCAAGGGTGGGCAGCAGCGAGCGAGCGAGCGAGCGAGAGCGAACGAGATATATATATATATATATGTATATATATATATAAGAGGGTCTCAGGCAGGCCGATCGATGGCGGCTATAGGTAGGGGGCTCGCAGGCAGCAAAGCAGCTCATCAGTTTCTTCGGTGTGCGCCATGCTGGCTGAATAGCACGCTGAGCGAGCGACCTGCGAGAGAGCTTCCTTCTCGGGGGCTGTACCGCGCGTCGCAGCACGCGCCGACGACTGGCCATAACCGCGCAAGCATGATTGCCGGCACACGGCCGCGCAGGCATGATTGCCGGCACGCGGCCACGCAAGCATGATTGCCTGCCGGCACACGGCCGTGCAAGCATGATTGCCGGCACACGGCCGCGCAGGCATGATTGCCTGCCGACACGCGGCCACGCAGGCATGATTGCCTGCCGGCACACGGCCGTGCAAGCATGATTGCCTGCCGACACACGGCCGCGCAAGCATGATTGCCTGCCGGCACACGGCCGTGCAAGCATGATTGCCGGCACACGGCCGCGCAAGCATGATTGCCTGCCGGCACACGGCCGTGCAAGCATGATTGCCGGCCGGCACACGGCCCGCAAGCATGATTGCCTGCCGGCACACGGCCGCGCAAGCATGATTGCCTGCCGGCACACGGCCGCGCAAGCATGATTGCCGGCACACGGCCGCGCAAGCATGATTGCCTGCCGGCACACGGCCGCGCAAGCATGATTGTCGGCACACGGCCGCGCAAGCATGATTGCCTGCCGGCACACGGCCGCGCAAGCATGATTGCCGGCACACGGCCGCGCAAGCATGATTGCCGGCACACGGCCGCGCAAGCATGATTGCCTGCCGGCACACGGCCGCGCAAGCA
>NW_014590457.1:0-1129 GCF_000485595.1 Priapulus caudatus | reverse complement strand
AGTTCGCAATATCACGTGGTTGTCTTATAGACTGGTTCAATTTTCCAAAATTTTTATTTCATGAGGCATTTTTGAGGAAAAGCAAACAAATAGGTTTTTCTGGAGCGGATTTTCGTGCTGAATATGAACAAATTGTTTGTGTTTCCCAAATTTGCCTAATTAGGTCACTAATTAAGGTCAAAGGTTATTTAGTGCAAAATTCATATTTTTTACAAAATATGTTTTGTTTCCCCTCCCAAATACAGAAATTAAGGGAAAACATTAAAGAAGTATTCACTTAATTTGCAAATATCTTCTTAACGGTTGGACTTTCTTTTTTTGCCATATTGATTGGTTTCATATAGATTTTTTTTACCAATTATTAGGGTTGTCTAGCCTCTCTATATCTGTGGTTCATGGAGACAGGGGTATTATGTTTGTATTACATATTTTTGTTAATTAGCCTGCTAATTAAAGTCAATGGTCAATTAGTGCAAAATACGAATTTTCATGAAATTTGTTTAGGCTCGTTTTGTCCTTCCCTTTACAAATATCCAAGGGTTGTTTTTACTTTTCCTTATATAAAACAGTATATCATGCAATAAATATTCAAATTAAATGGAAAATGTGAAAGGCATTCTAGAAAAAATTGTTTGTGTTTCCCAAATTTGCCTGATTAATTAACTCATTAATTAAGGACAAAGGTCAATTAGTGCAAAAATTCAAAACATGTTTTATTCAACCACCTTAATATAAATATCAAAGTCATTTTTCAATATCTTTCATATTAGGCTCTAGACAACATATCGAATATTCAAAATAAATGGAAAACATGAAAGAAACATTCACTTCTATACTATTCTCTACTATTATATACAATACTATTCTATACTATGACGAATATCTCCGTAACGGTTGAAATTTCTATGTGGGTTGTTTTCAGATTTTGTGGTCAGATTTTTCACATCTTTCTCTTCATTACAATGGTTCAGGGGGACAGGGATATTATATTTGTTTTAGAGATTTCTGGTAATTAGCCGATAATTAAGGTCAAGGTTTAATTAGTGCAAAATACGAATTTTATGAAATTGGCTTTTTGCTCTTACTTGAAGGCCGATGGCGTTATTTGGTTTTATTTTTGCATGTTACA
>NW_014590456.1:0-1129 GCF_000485595.1 Priapulus caudatus | reverse complement strand
GCCTCTGTGAGAGCGTCATTCTGTTGAGCATCTGAGGAGCGAGTTGGATAGAAGACTGGTGACTCTGGATACAAGGCCTTTGTCTTCAACGATTTTTGATTTAAAGGAAGAGGGAGATCATCGGCTCTGGAAATACCACTCTCTTGTGGCATTGTTTCCTTTACGATTGCTGCACCCTTTTTATGCTGCGGTGATCGAAGTAGTTGCTTTGATGATCTCACAGGCATGGATGAATCCGCATCATCTTCTTCTTCATACACTCTCATCCTAGCTTCTTGTGCCTTAAGTTGTCTTTCTAGACGTTCCTCTTCGAGTTCTCTGCGTAATTGTGCCATCTTGAATGAAGCCTCCTTCTTGCGAGCATCTTCTCCTAGCTCAAGACGCTCTAACTCCCTCTGACGTTCATTCTGACGCTTCTGAGCAGCAAGCTTCTCTTGTAGGTCTGCGGTTTCGGCTGCAGGAACCAACCTCTTTGAGGAGATTGTGGATGTTCTCGATATCTTGGAGGCAGTTGGTTTCTTCCTAGAAAACGCAGTTACGATTTTCGAAATCATATCGACAATAATTGGGGAAAGCTTGTCCAAATCCTTAGTTATCTCATTGTCCGTTTCCCCTTGGACTTCTTCAAGCTCCTCTGCTACTTGTTGGAGCGAATCAAATCGTGCAGAGATATCAGTTTTTCATCGTAGTTTATGGGAACAAAAGACAGCAATGTGTCCTTTAAGATTGTTAGCATGTCAAGGTGCTCTGAATAGAACTTTCCTTCTAAGTCTTCTTCTCTGTTTTTCCTAGCCTTTACTGAAGGTTTTCGAGTGGAGCGACGCACATTCTTGGCAGACACACTATCAATTGATTCTTTCTTAGAGTTTTTGTCTGTGTCATCTTTAAGAACCTGTGGAATTTCAACTTGATCTCCTTCCACCTTGACAGGCGATTTTTTTTTGGGGGGGGGGTTATTTTGTGAAAGGCTAACACCAACTAAAATATGTGATGACAGGAATGCAATTATCGCGAAAAAGCAACGACCATGCTGTGCGAACAATTACAGGAATTGCATATTCAGATGGTTGAATTACTGCGACAGACTAATGTATGTGAACATTATAAATCAGCGCAAATATAAGAATAA
>NW_014590455.1:0-1130 GCF_000485595.1 Priapulus caudatus | reverse complement strand
GTCGATGCCGGGCTGCCACCATCAAGAATGATGCCAGGCACCGGCTGTTGCGCGTTGACCGATACGATTCGGTTGACCCGACGGGCGGTGGAACTCGGCTGCGCCGGGGTGTTGATGCTGCCGCCTTTCTTTTACAAGAGCCTTAGCGACGACGACCTGTATGGCTATTATTCCGCAGTCATCGAAGCGATTGACGACCCCAGGCTAAAGATTTATCTCTATCATATTCCACAGGTGTCGGGTGTACCGATCACACTGCCCTTGATCGAACGCTTGCTGCAGGACTTCCCCGAGAACATTGCCGGCATGAAGGACAGCTCGGGTGATTGGAGAGAACAATGCGCGCGGTTCTGGAAAGGTTTTCAGCGCTAGGATTCGATATGTTCAGTGGCCAGGGATGACCGTATCTTCTGGCGACGCTGCCGCATGCAGGCAAAGGCGTATTCCTCGGCTCGGCAATTTCATTCCGAGCCAGAGTGTCAGTTGTTACCGGGACTTTACCATGATGCATGCCAGAACAGAGGGCAGGATAGCTTGAGTGTACGGTCTGGGCGTCGTGATTCAGTTGTACCCTATTCCCGCGAGATGAAGGCCGCGGTCGCCGCGGATTACCGGGAGACAGGGAATTGGTGCAGGCCGCGTCCCCCGCTGTCTGCGCTGGACGACGACAGCTATGAGCAGTTGTACCAGGCGCTGATTCAAGTCGGACTGGAAATGGGCGCTGGGACCAGTCGAAAGAAGGCAGGCAGAATTTCTGCGGACGATAAATCATAGTTCACAGGATTCCCTCCTATTTGTTGATCTTAATGTCGTTGATTTCAGCCATGACATCGATCATGCGAGGCACGTATTTGTCGCCGTGACCAAGATTATTGGCAAGCACATAAGTCTGGTGCACACTTTCGGCAATGAACGAAGTCGAAGACTGGTTCTGTGTCATGGTAGTGTAATAACGCAGGTCTTTTTGTGCATTCTCGATATAGAACTGCAACGCCGAGTCATCGTCGCGTAAAGCCACGCCCATTAATCGCTCGAACATTACCGAGTTAGCACCACCGGCGACGACAATATCGTGTAAGGCCTGCATATCAACGCCACCCTTTGCGGCAGCGGCCACAGCCTCTGCCACC
>NW_014590454.1:0-1130 GCF_000485595.1 Priapulus caudatus | reverse complement strand
TGCTGTATAATTTATATTACCGGGCTGCTTATGTCAGCGTTCAAAGCGCTCTGGAACGGTATAGCGGCGCCATGACTAACCAAGTCTGGATCTGAGCTTTCTTGTTGGCCTAATCAGCGGACTTTGACCGTCATGGTCGTATAAGTAAGTGTCCGTCATGACCGGTCAAAGTTCGCCGGCTGATATGAACAGAAATATCAGAACAGACTGTTTCGTTAGCCTGAAATAGTAGCTATTCGATACGATAGCCACTTATCTTACTATATTTTTTCAAACAATAGCTCATGTATATATATATCCCACCTATTTATAATACGTATCACCCGTCCTTACCATATATATATATATATATATATACTATATATATAGATACTATATATATATATATATATACTATATATCAAACGTTTGTATTTGTATATTTATTTCTCAAGGGGTTAATTTTATAATAAGTTTAATAATAAGCATAAGCATAATAATAATATTAATAATAGAGTTTTGTTGCAGATGTTACATGATAGTTTTGTAACTGCAATGCAAGTAGAAATATTATAAATATGTATATATATTATATGTATATGGCCTATATATATTATGTATATATATATATATATATATATATATTATATATATAAGATTTGCCTGTTTGTGAGGTAATTATGGATTTCGGTCCTAATATGATGCTCGAATAACCAAGTGTAACTAATGCTTCATATTCGCTGGCTCAGATAACAATTAAATTCAAAGGAGGGCCGCCTAGGTAATATCAACATTCTTTATTATGAACAAGGGTTCATAGGAAAGGCGACTTGTGGATAGGACGCTGGCTGCATATACGACAAATTAATGCAACTTTCAACATAAATTCAACAATAATATTTTGATAAAAAAGGGAAATCAGGAAAACGTCACGAATAGCGTATTTTACAGTGTAGTTGAGGAAAGCAGGGTTGTTTTTGAGTGACTAATAATTTGTAAAACGACATAATTACAATATACAATCAAGAACAACCAGAGCAAGTACCTAGCTGACCTAGTAGACGTAATAGTACTATAGCAGTATTGCAGTAACCCTGTACTTCAGAGCTCATCATTCATTGTGTGTGCGTGCCATCGTGTGTGCGAGCAGG
>NW_014590453.1:0-1130 GCF_000485595.1 Priapulus caudatus | reverse complement strand
CATTCTGCCGTGTTCATATGTCCCTGGACGTGAAACTTCTATATTCTTTTATTTCGGTCGATCTTTCTCCTCCCCCTCCTTCTCCTCCTTATCATATGACCATTATCATCATCGTCGTCGTCGTTTTCCTCCTCCTCTTCTTCTTCTTCTTCTTCTTCTTCTTCTTCTTCTTCTTCTTCTTCGATCGCTTAAAGTTAAGACAAAGTTTGGCAGATGTGACTTAACTTTAAGATCCTAGATAAAAATAAAAACAATGTGTGACTGACGTGACACACCTCAAAAATTGTGACTGGCGTGACACTGTGACTGACGTAACCGTTTACAGTAGCATACTGTGTCCTGTCCTGATCAGAATTAAAGCTTTTATTTATTCATTCTCATTATTCTGGTAGCTTATGGTCATTACTAAGAGAATCTTGAGTATCTTCAAAAATGATAAAGGTGTAGGTCAGATATGGAGAAAATTATAACTTTTCGTGACTGACATGACACTAAATTACCATGCTTCACTATACTCCAGTTATTTTTCTTACAGTGTTTGAAAGCAACCTCTCCAAATAATAGGCATTGATTTTGGTTAAACTAAAGATTGCTTTGGCATATTTCACTTTTCCATTGATGAATTGTAGCTAGAATATGGGATGATCACTCTAGGCACAAAATTTGAAATTTTGCACAGGGGAGAGATAGGGAACGGCTGTGATTGGCTTAATTTTGTCTTTTATTTATTTTATTTTTTATTATTTTTGTGTAATTTTGTTTTATTTTAGAATTAGGGTTAGGGTTAAGGTTACGATTAGGGTTAGGATTAGGGTTAGGGTTAGGTATAACTGATTTCTATATTCACAACTTATTTATACTAATAATACGCCATCTAGCGAATCACTATCTCTCCCCCGAGACCTACTAAAAATTTTGTAAAATCAACACTGCCATGTCAGTAAAAAGTTGTTTTCAAATAAATTAAATGAGTTTTCTTGCAGTTGCAGACATCTTTTGTCATGAACTATTGAATTTAGATTTTACTTATCTAGTCCCTCCAGCGTGGAATTGCCCTTCTTCTTCTTCTTCTTCTTCTTCTTCTTCTTCTTCTTCTTCTTCTTCTTCTTCTTCTTCTTCTTCTTCTTCTT
>NW_014590452.1:0-1130 GCF_000485595.1 Priapulus caudatus | reverse complement strand
CTCCGTCTCCCCCGCCTTCCTTCTGTCTCCCCCGCCTTCCTCCGTCTCCCCCACCTTCCTCTGTCTCCCCGCCTTCCTCCATCTCCGTCATCCTTCTCTCTCTCCTTGCGCTCCTTGTCGCATCTTGGCGGCACGCTGGGGACGTACTATACATAGTAGAGCTTCACCCGAGACTTGCTAACGAGGAGGTTGTCATCGAAGAACATCGTCTCAATAACGACGTTGCCGCTGCAAGCAGAGAAAAAACAACCACCGGGGGGCGTGGCAGTTATCGATGCGAAGAAGCTTATCTACCCGTGGGAGACATTGATGGACGTTGCAAATGTTGCCTTATCGTTCAGTCATCTTTGTTCGTAAATTAAGAACACAAACTCAAGCCCAATAATGCCCTAAGGAGTGAATAAAATCAAAGGAGTGTGCAAGGCTAAATTCTTGGAAATCCAACGTTTGCTAGCCCTAATCTACCCTACGAAGTTATTGTGTTCAACTCAACTAACCCGAGCTCAGAATCTACCGCGAACATTTCCCCTAGCGTCGTTTCAGTCAAGCGCGTCAAGTTTTTTCCAAATGTTCAATTCTCGTGCGCGTACATTACACGTTCATGGATGCTATCTCGGTGCGCGTAGTCGTCATGGCGATTCCTCGGTGCGAACGTTGATTGTACGCGAGGCTATCGTATTGATCACTTTGTTAGCGGCTCGTTACGAGCGCCGTTAATTACCTTGGCTCGCTCGCGTTTAATTCCGCTAATAGCATCACTAACGACCTCCGACCTTTAGAGCAGGTGATCGCTGCGTCGGCGCAGCACGCTCACGCCACATGTTGTATCATCAACGTTTATATCGCATGCGTGTGGCACAGGGCAGCAGCAGCAGCAGCAGCAGCAGCAGCAGCCTTCACCTAATAGATTAGACACACCCTGATGAGTCCAACATAGGGAAGTAATTACAGCTGTGCACCAAACTCTACCATCCACCACATATATATATATATATATATATAAATCAATTAAAGAGATCTTACGCATTAGTCGCCTATTCCTGATGCAAACGTCATAGAGAGTGCATATCTATATATGTCAATATATATATATATATATATATATATGTGGTGGATGGTAGAGTTTGGTG
>NW_014590450.1:0-1131 GCF_000485595.1 Priapulus caudatus | reverse complement strand
CATGAGGAGGAGAGAGGCAGGGAGGTATCGGAGGAGGGTGGGAAGGGAAAAGAAGTGAAGAGACAGGAAGAGAGAGAGAGAGAGAGAGAAAAGGAAAAGTGGAAGAGGAAGGAGAGGATGATGAGGAAAGAGGCAGGGAGGTATGGACGGAAGGTGGGACGGGAAAGGAAGTCAAGAGACAGGAAAAAAAGCGGGAGAGAGAGAGAGCGAGCGAGAGAGATAGAAAGGAAACGGACGAAGAGGGAGGGAGGGCATAACTGCGAGAGAGACATGGAGGTATGGACGGAGGGTGGGAAGGGAAAGGAAGTGAAGAGACACGAAGACACGAGGGGGGTGAAGAGATCTTTTCTACATGATAGATGTTGATGTTGCTGAATGTTAGAGGGTACGTGAGACAGGTTTACACTGACCGCGGCCTAGGATTGATGTTCTCCAATTAACGGATTGAACGACAGCGAGACAAATCCAGTATGAAGGGAGTTAAGAGAACAAATTCGAAAGAATTTGCTTGTTTATTTGCGAGTGCGTTTAAAAAACGATACTTTTTTGTGTGCATGTGCAAATTCAATGCGATTGGAATTTCGACCTGAATGCGGATTTTTTTTTTGCTGTAGTATTTCGGGAGGGAATCACATGAACGTGTGTTTATTTAGAGATTTCGTTTTTGATTCTTTCAAGAGATTTTCTTTCAGAGAGTTCAGTTTTCGATGACCGCGCGTGCGTGATTCTCAACTAGTTGACATACAAACAAGCGTTAACGCGATGGCCTCTCATACCACATATATATATATATACATATTATTACATATATATATAAACACACACACGCACACGCACACGCACACGCGCACAAACACACAGGTATTGCAACTGGAGCAGCGACTCGTCAAGTAGAGAGATTGACACGCGAACCTCTCTAATTTCTCTAATTCCTCTAATTTCTCTAAATTCTCTAAATTCGTAACGTATATATAAATGCTGTGATCTGAATCCGGGGGGGGGGAGGGGGGGGGTCACAGCAAGTCGTACGCCCGCTTCCCAACCACTAATAGCTTATATATGATTGCTACACCACACACGCACACAACTCTTCATGTGCCACAGCCGGTTAACGTACGTATATATATATAT
>NW_014590449.1:0-1131 GCF_000485595.1 Priapulus caudatus | reverse complement strand
AGAGAGAGAGAGAGAGCTGCGTGCGTGCGTGTGAGGTGGATAGCAGCAGCGACGATATGAGCGTTAATCTTATTCCTGTCGCCGCTAACTCTGTATTGCTGTCTCGCGCGCTGATGGATTAACGGAATTCCCGTTTTCGATGCGCTTCCGCTTTCTGTACGGAAGGCTTTGCGGGGAGACGAGAATGGGTAGGAAGACGTTGATAATTAACACGAACGAGGCGTCCTTGTGTAGCGCTGTCATACAGTAGGGTTGAGCTCTACTGCTACCCTGGACAGCCATACATGTCGTCAAGCCTAGCACATCAACGTGGCCGATAGCAGAGAAGTGACAGATTTAATACCTGACGACGACCATCACGAACGATGCATCGTTGTCCTTAACGACGCGTCATTGTCATTAGCGACGCATCGTTGTCCTTAGCGACGCGTCAGTGTCAATAGCGACGGATCGTTGTCCTTAACGACGCGTGAGTGTTATTAGCGACGCATCGTTGTCCTTAATGACGCGTCAGTGTCATTAGCGACGCATCGTTGTCCTTAACGACGCGTCAGTGTCATTAGCAACATATCGTTGTCCTTAATGACGCGTCAGCGTCATTAGCGACGCATCATTGTCCTTAACGACGCGTTATTGTCATTAGAGACGCATCGTTGTCCTTAACGACGCGTCAATGTCATTAGCGACGCATCGTTGTTCTTAACGACGCGTTATTGTCATTAGCGGCGCATCGTTGTCCTTAGCGACGCGTCAATGTCATTAGCGACGCATCGTTGTCCTTAATGACGCGTCAGTGTCATTAGCGACGCATCGTTGTCCTTAATGACGCGTCAGTGTCATTAGCGACGCATCGTTGTCCTTAATGACGCGTCAGTGTCATTAGCGACGCATCGTTGTCCTTAACGACGCGTCAGTGTCATTAGCGACGCATCATTGTCCTTAATGACGCGTGAGTGTCATTAGCGGCGCATCGTTGTCCTTAATGACGCGTCAGTGTCATTAGCGACGCATCGTTGTCCTTAACGACGCGTCAGTGTCATTAGCGACGCATCATTGTCCTTAATGACGCGTCAGTGTCATTAGCGACGCATCATTGTCTTTAATGACGCGTCAGTGTCATTTAGTCAGGGG
>NW_014590448.1:0-1131 GCF_000485595.1 Priapulus caudatus | reverse complement strand
AGAGAGAGAGAGAGAGAGAGAGAGAGAGAGAGAGAGAGAGAGCGCGCGATTAACACGGCTGAGCGGGAGACAAAATGTGTGTGGGAGGTACCCTCCCTTATCAGCCAAATGTCACTCCATCCTTAGTATCCCACTGCCAACCTCCCCCTCCCCGTGGCAGCGGCAGCGGTGGGCCCCCTCTCACCTGTCCGACGCGGCAGACGTGGACGAACGTTGTGATGTAAGAATGCGCCGCCCCCCCACCCCCCACCCCCCTACGCGCTGCAGCGGCAGCGGTGGCGCCCCCTCTCACCTGACCGACGCGGCAGACGTGGACGAACGTTGTGATGTAAGAATGCGCCGCCACCATCGCGTGTAGCAGCGGCGTTGCCTGCGCTGACTGCGTCGCCTCGGCAACGTTGGCGGCCGCGGCGAGCTCGCGCAGCAGCACAGAGCCCCCTGGTGGGTCGAGCGGCTTGTGCAGGGGTTCGAGAGACTGGAGGACGTCGCTGAGATGCATGAGTCCCTGCTTGAGGACCTGAGGCTCGTGAGCGAGCGTCTGCAAACATACATATGTTATATTATATTTTATATATTAACATATTATATATTAACATATTATATTTTATATATTAACATATTATTATTATATATATATTTAATACATATTATATATTATATATTATGTATTATATATTAATATTTCTTATATATTATATATTATGTATTATATATTAATATTTCTTATATATTATATATTATGTATTATATATTAATATTTCTTATATATTATGTATTATTATGAGGCTCGTGCGCGAGCATCTGCAAACATACATATTATATATTTTATATATATAATTATATATATATATATATATTTAGTATATATTATATACGAGGCCGTGGCTACTCCTCCTGTTACCGGACGCCCAGCTCCCAGGCTACGCTTCCGGTCACATATTTCTTATGTGAACACAAAACTACATTTTTTCAGTAAAAAACAATAAACAATAAGTTTTTACCATATATTACTTACCTCTAGGTATTTTATACAAAAAAAACGTGTTTTTGAAGCAATAGGAAATCCAGTAAAATCAACGATTTGAAAGGGGGGTTGGCCTAATCGTGACGTGGATTTGGGAATCTGTGCGG
>NW_014590447.1:0-1131 GCF_000485595.1 Priapulus caudatus | reverse complement strand
ATTGATCGGAAGTAACTCTAAAAGTGGGAGCTGGGGCTATGTGCCTCAAGGTATGATTTCTGTGATAAATGTGGAGGTGCCGGCATAGGAGCGGTTGAGTTGGAGACGTAGCGTGGATGAGTGGAGTACGGCACAAGTGTGAGGACGCTCAGGAAGGACTGTGTGAGTTAGACATTAATGGGGTCGTGCGCGTGCTGCTATGTGTTGCAAGGGGGTACCAAGGGAGTGTGAGACGTAGACCTTAGGGCGAGGCGTTTAAGTGTGCGTTGGCGGGTCTGTTGATGTAGTGTAGCGCGAGATGACAGACGGATGTAGGATAAGCATTAAGGCGTGCGTGTGTATGTGTAGGGAGGAAGTCGATGTGCTAACATTACGGGTGTGCGCGTTGCGTGTGTAGTGGTAGGAAGGGATGTGATAACATGTTATGCCTACGGTCGTATATAGTCGTGCTGGGAGCGTGGAGCGTGTATGTAGTTGTACGGGGGCAGGATGTGGTTAACTTACCGATTTGTTGAACGGGCGGGTTGGTGTAGGCTTGTAGGGAGAGGAGGTGTGATGCGCACATTACGGGATGTAGGGTGCCGCGTGCGCGTCGTGTAGCTAGTAGGCAAAGCGGTTGCGGTGGGGATGACTACGGATCACGCGGCTGACGTAGCGCTGCGTGTTGGCTGGTAGATATTGGAAGAAGTGGATGATAATTGACATGGTTATAGCGGTGAGGCGTGTGTAGGTGGTAGGAACGGGATGCTGATAACATGGGTACGGGCTGAGCGAGTGGGCGTGGTTCGTGGAGTGGTAGGAAGGATGTGAATGAACAGCTTACGGTGCATCGCGTGCGTGTGTCATGCTTGGTAGGAGAGCACATATGACAGCGGGTGTGGTAGTGTAGAGGAAGGATGTGATAACATTACGGTGTGCGTGTGTAGTGTAGGAAGGATGTGATAACATTACGGTGAGCGTGCGTGTGTAGTGTAGGAATGATGTGGTAACATTACGGTGTGCGTGTGTGTGTAGTGTAGGAAGGATGTGATAACATTACCGTGTGCGTGTGTAGTGTAGGAAGGATGTGATAACATTACCGTGTGCGTGTGTAGTGTAGGAATGATGTGGTAACATTACGGTGAGCGTGCG
>NW_014590446.1:0-1131 GCF_000485595.1 Priapulus caudatus | reverse complement strand
ACACACACACACACACACATATATATATTATATATATATATCATGAGGCTTATGGCTAGCTCGACAAGGCTCTACGACTGTTCACTTCACACGACTGACTCACCACTGCTTACACTACTACTGCTTCACTACTACTGCTGCACTACTACTACCTTCACTACTACTCTTACACTACTACTGCTGCACTACTATACTGATGCACTACTACTACCTTCACTACTACTGCTGCACTACTACTGCCTTCACTACTACTGCCTTCACTACTACTCTTACACTACTACTGCCTTCACTACTACTGCCTGCACTACTACGGTTATACGACTGCTATATACGACTGTTTTGACGTATATCTTTTGACGTAGTATCTTCTTGACACGTAGTACGAGAGTGAGAAGCGAGAATGCAACCTGTGGCGCAGTTTGTGGGAGTGATTTTCACGTCGAGCATTCGACTTCATGGCACTTCGTTACTAAGTAGAGTGATCGTTGATGGAGAATCTTTCATTCTATACGTATTACAAACGCTTCCTTCATATAGCTCTCTACGTCCAAACATGTTTACTGCCTTATGGTAATGCATTGTTGCCTAATGGATCCATGTTACTGCCTGATGAACCCATGTTACTGCCTGACGGACCCATGTTACTGCCTGAAGGCCCAATGTTACTACCTGATGGACCCATCTAACTGCCTGATGTAACCATGTTACTGCCTGATGGCCCAATGTTACTGTCTGATGGACCCATGTTACTGCCCGATGGACTCATGTTACTGATTGATATAACCATTTTACTGCCTGATGGACCCATGTTACTGTCTGATTGATTTGGGACCATGTTTACTGTCGTGATGGACCCAAGTTAGCTGTACTGAATGGGACCATCGGATTACTGTCTGATGAGACCCACGCTACTTGCCTGGATGGGGACCCATCTTACTGCCTGATGGACCGACGTTACTGCCTGATGGACCCTTGTTACTGCCTGATGGACCCATGTTACTGTCTGATGGACAAATGCTACTGCCTGATCGACCCATGTAACTGTCTGACGGACCAAAGTTACTAACTGATGGACCCATGTTACTGCCTGATGGACCCATGTTACTGCCCAATGGATCCATGTTACTGTCT
>NW_014590445.1:0-1131 GCF_000485595.1 Priapulus caudatus | reverse complement strand
CTTCCCCTTCATGCAGCCTCTGACCTGCGTACATGCACACATTACGGGTAGCAGAAGTATGTGTGTCGGCAGGCCGTGACTATAGATGAAGACAGTTATCGCGAGATAAAAACGTCAGAACAACAAGCAACAATAAACCGCTCCGCCGCCGCTCCGCCGCCGCTCCGCCGCCGCTCATCCATTTTCATCGCGCGAGAACACGAATCGATTCATCTCACCCGCTCTCTCTCTCTCTCTCTCTCTCTGCTCGTCTCTCTCAAACTCCTCTCTCTCTGCTCTCTCTCTCTCTCTCCTTCTCTCTCTCTCTCTCCACTCACTCTCTCTCTCTCTGTCTCTCTCGTGCTCTCTTCTCTCTCGTCTCTCTCTCTCACTCTCTCTCTCTCTCCTCTCTCTCTCTGCTCTCTCCGTCTTGCGCGCGTCTCTATTCTCTCCCTCTCTCGCCTCTCTCTCCCTCGCTCTCCTCCGTCCCCGCGCGCTCTCTCCTCTCTCTCTCTCTCTCTCTCTCTCTCTCTCCGTCTCTCGCGCCTGCTCTTCTCCTCGCCTCTCATCGCTCTCTCTCTCTCTCTCGTCTCACGTCTCTCGTCTGCTTTCCTCTCTTCTCGTCTCTCTCTCTCTCCGTCTCACTTCTCCGTCTCTCGCTCTCTCTCTCTCTATTTCTCCTCTTCGCTCTCTCTCATCTTCTTCTCGCTCTCTCTCTCCATCTCTCTCCAATCCTCATCTCTTCCGTCTGCTCCCCCTCTTCTTCCTCCGTCTCTTCTCTCTAATCTCTATCTCTATCTCTATCCTATCTCTCATCTCTTATCTCTATCTCTATCAATCTATCTCTATCTCTAATCTCTACTCTATCTGCTATCTCTATCTCTATCTCTATCTCTATCTCTATCTCTATCTCTATCTCTATCTCTTCTCGCTCTCTCTGCTCTCCTCTCTCTCTCTCTCTCTAACTATCTCCTCTCTCTCTCTCGTCTCTCTCTTTACTCTGCAAGTCTCGGGCTCCGTCTTCACCGCCAGTCCCTCTTTCTCTATCTCGGCTCCGTCCTCTCACTGCGCATAAGTATCTCTCTTTCCTCTCGCTCCGTCCTCACTGCGCTCTCTCGGTTTCTCTTCACTCTCTCTCTCTTCTCTACGAGC
>NW_014590444.1:0-1131 GCF_000485595.1 Priapulus caudatus | reverse complement strand
GACCTTTAGCAATGGTATGTGCAGTCTTGCGATAAACTGGGTTAACCGAAGTAGGAATTAAAATTTTACGTGATTTTGATTTACGATTAGCCCGCACAGACATCAAAATAGCTTCGGCTAGTGATGATGCGCCATCGTACATAGAAGCATTAGAAACATCCATTGCCATTAATGCCGTCATCATACTTTGGTATTCGTAGGTCAACTGCAAAGTACCTTGCGATGCTTCTGCTTGATATGGTGTATAAGCACTATAAAACTCACCACGGGTAGTGATTTCCCACACAGCTGATGGAATATGATGCTGATAAGCACCCGCGCCTAAGAAACAAATAGCTTTAGTATTTTGCTCTGCACGTTGGCGCATTAAGCGACTAATTTCCATTTCATTCATACCCGTAGGTACAGCCTCTAAAACCCCAGCGCGTAAATGAGCAGGAATTTCATCAAATAAATCTTCAATTGAATCAGCACCAATGGTGCTTAACATATCGTTAATTTCTTGGTCGGTGTGTGGAATAAAAGGCATACGTTTCTATCAGGATGGGATTGAAATATTTGCTGCTAACCAAGCGTTTAAATTGGTAAGCAGCAGGTCTAAATTTTTTCTGAAAAGTGCTAGTAATTACTCGTCAAGTTCAGCTTGATAAGCTTCTGCATCGAGTAAATCTTCTACTTCCCCAGCAGATGGCTGAACTTTAAATAACCAACCATTATCGTAAGGCGCGCTATTAATAATTTCAGGCTCATCGGCTAAAGCTTCATTTATTTCCATAATCTCGCCACTAATCGGCATATACACATCCGAAGCCGCTTTTACTGATTCAACAACACAGCATTCATCACCAGCAGAAAGCTCGGTGCCAACTTCTGGTAATTCAACAAATACTAAATCACCCAATAAAGCTTGTGCATGATCAGATATACCAACCGTCATCATGCCATCGTCTTCAATGCGCACCCATTCGTGAGATTTTGCATATTTTAATTCTGAAGGTACTTCACTCATTGCTCTTCCCCATTATTCTCTAATCTTTTACTGTTATCTGATTTTACTGAAAGCGCTATTATACGCCTCAGTGACTAAAAATTTATTATCTAAATGCCGATTATACTGCTTTACCGTCGCGT
>NW_014590443.1:0-1132 GCF_000485595.1 Priapulus caudatus | reverse complement strand
ATACTAATAACTGTATATATATATATATATATATATATATATATATATATATATATATATATCTACCTATCTATCTCTCTATATATCTACCCACCCAGATCTCACCCACTCACCCATCTATCCATCCATCAAGCCATCCATCCGCTCATCCGTGCATCTATCTGTCTATCTATATATGCATACACACACACTCATATGTATTCAATGTAATTTATATTTACTATTTATTGAACCACTATCACTCATAATCCAACCCTCACGTCGATATTTGTCATCGCGATTAATAATAACTGTGACAATAATAATAAATAACTGTGATAACATCGACGGCAACACCTGCAGGAGATCACTTCACCACTAACTCCCCCCCCCCTCCGTAATTCCCACATAACAGTATTCCCTGTATTCCAGTATTCCTGTATTCAGTTTTCGCATATTCTCAGGTAAGCCAGCCGGTGGAAAGCTCAGCGCATCCATCGTCACACCTCTACGTCTCAGGGAGCATCTCTCCGCCGCCGCCTCGCCCGCTGCCTCGCCCGCTGCCTCGCCAGCGACGCCACCTACCGGCCGGCGCAACCGTGGCACCATTTACCGGCTGCGGGCTGCCGGAGCGCACTTCACGCCTCAGCCGTGCAAGCAGCCACCGCCACCGCGGAACTGGCGTCGCTTGACCGACCGCGAGCGTCCCCTGGCGGCGCAGCAGGCGCGGGTGCTGCAGAGGATCGGACGTGGCGGGTTCGGCTCGGTGCACCTAGGTGTCGCCGGCGGGCGCGTCGTCGCCGTGAAGTTGGCGCGGCGACGTCGGACAAGTGGCGCCACCTCGGGGGAGATGAACGCGGCGGGGCTGCAGCACCCGCACGTCATCGCGACGATCGCCGTGTCGCCGCGATCGCGCACCGTCGTCATGGAGTACGGTGGCGCCACCAACCTGCGGCAGGCGCTCGCCGCCGCTCCACTGCCGCCGTACGCGCGCCGCATCGACTACGCCCGCCAGGTGGCGTCGGCGCTCGAGTACGTTCACGCGTGCCGCGTCGTCCACCTCGACGTGAAGCCCGACAACGTGATGCTGTCATGCGGTGGCGCCCTCTGCCGGCTCGCAGACTTCGGCAGCAGCCGGCGGCTGCTAGAGGGC
>NW_014590442.1:0-1132 GCF_000485595.1 Priapulus caudatus | reverse complement strand
CGCGCGTGTGTGTGTGTGTGTGTGTGTGTGTGTGTGTGTGTGTGCGTGTGTGTGTGTGTGCGCGCGCGTGCGCGTGTATGCCTGTAAGCGTGTGTGCGTGTGTGGCGTGTTCGTGCGTGTGTACGTATCTGTGTGTGTACGTGTCTGTGTGTGTATACGTGTCTGCGTGTGTGTGTACGTGGATGTGGACACCGATGGTTAGCAACTAGAGCTGCATGAGGTAAGATGAGAGAGAGCTCACACATACCTGCAGTATTTCTGTGTGTAGCGGCCGCAGCATCCCGAGCATCCACACTGCCCCGCATCCTCATCCTCCCGCTGGTCATCCACCGCCCGATACTGCAAGTTGTCCATCTCCAGAGGCTCCAACTTCGGCCTGCGCGCGAACGAGAGCGATAGAAAAATTAAATCATACAGACACGGAGCTTTCACGTTAAATTCAGCAGCACTGCAAGTTAGAGAAAAACTACAGACACAGAGACTTTATGTTAAATTCTGCAGCACTGCAAGTATAGCGTTCTCACTCGATGTCCAGTCCGATGCGAGACTCCACACAAACACTTGGATAAGCATATAAAACCAATACACAAATACCAATAATTTGGATGTTTCGGATCGTTTTTCTTTGGTTTCATAGAGGTGAAGGCTCGAAGCAAACACTTTAACATTCACGACACGTGTAGAGAGCGAGCGAGAGAGGCAGAGATAGGGACAGAGAGAGAGAGAGCGAAACAGCGGAGAGAGAGAGAGACAGCGAGAGATGTATATGTGCAGTGAGCGGCGGCGGCGGCGCTTATACTCGAACTCGAAGCATAATCGCCGCGTCTGATCCGCGGACAAATATACCAGCGTCATTAAATTTTTTTTCACTGATTGCATATCAGCATAAGATTGTGTGACTGAGCGAAAATTCTAGCACGGACTAGTTCGTTTCTTGCTGCAAACGCCCTACGTATGAGGGAAGGGAACCCGTCGGACCTGCCCTGTACGAATCACAAGTATATATGTAATATAATATATATATATATATAGATTATATATATATTTATATAAATATATCACATATATCACACGCACATATACACGTATATACACTTCAAACAAACATTGCTGCCGTGGTGTACTGGTGTAG
>NW_014590441.1:0-1132 GCF_000485595.1 Priapulus caudatus | reverse complement strand
ACGGACGCACGGACGCACGGACGATCATGCGATTCTACAAGCTGCATCTGACTATGTCAGATGAGCTAAAAAATAGTGCTAGCATTGTGGCAGTGGTATTATATCCTGAGTGAGCGAAGGCAGTTAATTCGAAATGCAGTTTCGGTGGGGGTGATCGACTATATACCATGCGCCAGTGTGCGCAATACGGCCGCGAAGATATTTTTATTGTCGAAAAATTAAGATGGTTATTACTTTACCTGATATCTATCGACCAGATTTCAGGGCTAAAATATGTTTTTTCATAAAAATGCAATGTTTACAAATAAAATATTATATTGTTATATGTACGAGTAAATGAAATACATAACCTTGTTGGGGCGTTGCTTATAAATTGTCAGCTGTTCTTTCAGTGCTTCGTACTTTCTGGCGGTTGTTGTATAATGTTTGTATTTTGCAGCGCCATTGCTCTACAGTCACGTTTACTTTCTGATGTAAAGTTGCCTTTGTTACATTTATTCTCTTGTCAACTAATCTATTGTATCTCCCTTTGCATTTCGGTTACTTTACTCGCTCATTTACGCATGTTGGCCTATAACTGACTGCTCTTGCTTATTTCGATTCAGCGTGTTCTATGTGTAATGCGGTTGTTACCTACGGCAATGTCGTTTCTACACAAACTTGTAATTTCTGCTGAACAATAACCACCTTTCATTAGTTGGTTTATTAAAATAATGTACTGAGATCGGGATGTGAGATACGCACCTACAGCTGACCGGCTCCTCGCGTTTTTAAGCATATAGGATCGACCTAATATCGATGCCTTTGAGAGATAACGCGCTAAGATTCCCGCTCCAGTATAGCGGAAAGGGGTACCTCGGGTACATATATGTAGTACCTGATACGACAACGACCCCTTCAGCTCCAGTATACCCTATGAGAATAGAACCATGTAAAAGGCATGGCGTAGACGCTAAAGTGAAATATTGAGATCAGGATTTGGTTTTACGTACCAGCTACTTGCCGGTTACCACCTTTTTATGCACATAAGATCAACTGAATTTCATTAATTGTCTTTGAGTGATAATGCGCTGAGATGACCGCACTCGCAAACACTATACAGTATTGTATATGACTATCTGTAAGGTAGGGC
>NW_014590440.1:0-1132 GCF_000485595.1 Priapulus caudatus | reverse complement strand
AGCACAAATTCAGCCTGGTCGTGTTTTGTACGAAATGGAAGGTGTAAGTGAGGAGTTGGCGAGAGAAGCCTTCGATCTCGCGGCAGCTAAACTTCCAATGAAAACAGTATTTGTTACTCGGACGGTGATGTGATGAAAGCGAGTGAGTTGCGTGAAAAATCTGTTGAAGAGTTAAATAAAGAGCTTGTAGATACTTTGAGAGAGCAATTTGTTTTTCGTATGCAGCGTGCTACAGGGCAATTGAAGCGTCCTTCAGAAATGAAGAAGGCGCGTCATCAAATTGCTCGATTAAAAACAGTACTTAATGAAATGAAGACGTCAGGTAAATGATGATGAGCACAGAGATAAATAGTGAGCAGTCACTTGGTGCTGAAGCAACCACACAGCGTACACTAACAGGCGTTGTTGTTAGTGATAAAATGGATAAATCCATTGTCGTGAAAAGTGAGCGAAAAGTTCGTCATCCTTTGTATGGCAAATATATTCGTCGTTCAACTAAATATCATGTTCACGATGAAAATAATGAATGTAAGATTGGCGATACTGTATCAATTAAAGAATGTCGTCCGGTGTCAAAGACAAAGTCGTGGATGTTGGTGCAAGTTGTCGTAAGTGCTTCCTGACATTTGGGGCATATGTAAGTTAATACATAGATCGGAATAAGATTATGATTCAGATGCAAACAACCTTAAAGGTTGCTGATAATAGCGGTGCTAGAAGAGTTCAGTGCATTAAAGTATTGGGTGGATCTCATCGTCGCTATGCTGCCATTGGTGATATTATCAAGGTTAGTATTAAAGAAGCGATCCCTCGTGGTAAAGTTAAAAAAGGTGATGTGTACAATGCTGTTGTTGTACGTACCGCTAAGGGTGTGCGTCGAAATGATGGTTCTTTGATTCGTTTTGATGATAATGCTGCAGTTTTATTAAATGCAAAGCATGAGCCAATTGGAACACGTATTTTTGGCCCGGTAACGAGAGAGTTACGTGCTAAGAATTTCATGAAAATCATTTCACTTGCGCCAGAAGTGCTTTAATACTAGGTATCAAAGATGAAAAAAATTTGCAAAGGCGATGAAATAATAGTTATCAGTGGAAAAGATAATGGTCGTCGTGGAAAAATCTCACAAGTG
>NW_014590439.1:0-1132 GCF_000485595.1 Priapulus caudatus | reverse complement strand
GTGAAGCCGATGTTTCTACCCCGGACGTACTCATTATAAATGGCATCATTATCTATAGCAGTAGCAATGGACACTGGTGCCTTAATTTAATTTACAGTACTATTTTCAGGCTCCTTTGCGGTTGCCACTGAAGCATGATAAGCTAATTCAGTTGCCCCATCCAGCATCGTAGGCAGGTTCTCCAAACCATCGTCGGCAGACGCTGCTCTGTGCTCAGGCTCTGGCGTTACTGGCCGTTTGTCACCCCTCTGCGATCTTTTCTGCCGTTGAATTCGCTTTTTTATCAACTTCTTATCTCTCTTAGCGAGTGCCTGCTCCTCCTGCTCTAGCAATCGATCTCATTCTTCGCGGCCATCTTTTTCTCGACGTCTTCTAATTGCGCCTCGAATGTCATCCAGATGTGCCTAATGGCGTTTCGTTCTTCAGGCTTCGCAGACACGCTGTGCATCCGCTGGAACGTGGTGAGAAACGGGCGCAAATATTGGAAGTTTTTCCGTCAACAGCAGGCGTGGTATTTAGTAAGTTTCCGTCCTGTCGGAGTGTTTGTGAGCCGGGTAAACTAATCAAGATAACATATTTATCTTCATCTGTTCGTTAAGACTGTTTAATCTGGTTATAGTTAAATTATGAATTGGAAGGCTCACGTTTTGATACCAGCCATGCCTCGTGACTGAGGGACAACTTTGTCACCCATTTCACACTCCGTTTCACCTGTTTCAACTTTGTCATCCCGTTGTCAGCGCAGGAATGAACTGTGGGGTTTTAACTGAGGATTTTACTAGACGGCATATGTCTATGGTGCCGGCCCAATAAACTTTGAGGGCTTACGGAGTTTACGGGTATCAAAAATATAAGCCTTAAAGTGTTGTAGCAACTCAAATGTTTATATAAATTCTCAAGTGTTTATGAAGTTGTTCTTATGTAATTTAGATAATTTACTTTCGTTGCAAGTATAAGGAAACTTAAAGGGAATCATGTGGTCCGAATAGCCTATAATGTGCTGCTTTTCCTGCTATGATGACAAATTAAAAAGCCACTGGCAATTTTACGTATTATTCTCTTCCATACGTTCATTGCCTTTTTCCTACACACGCACACACGCGCGCGTGTGTGCACGCACGCACACGCACAC
>NW_014590436.1:0-1134 GCF_000485595.1 Priapulus caudatus | reverse complement strand
GGACTTTTTTGCCTTGTTGGGCGCCAATGGCGCAGGAAAATCAACCGCCATTGGCGCGATTTGTTCTTTGGTGAATAAATCCGCGGGCACGATAGAAATCTTTGGTCACGATATTGATAAGGAAAGTGATCTTGCTAAGTCGTTTATTGGCTTAGTACCACAGGAATTTAATTTCAATATTTTTGAGCCTGTAATTGAGATTATCGTGAATCAAGGCGGTTATTACGGCATTCCCCGCAAGGAAGCGTATCGACGTGCAGAAGAGCTGCTCAAACATTTAGACCTATGGGACAAGCGTAAAGAGAAAGCGATGAATCTATCCGGTGGTATGAAACGTCGCCTTATGATTGCGCGTGCCTTGGTACATAAACCTAAGCTATTGATTTTAGATGAGCCAACCGCTGGCGTAGACATTGAAATCCGTCGCTCAATGTGGATCTTTTTATCCCAACTAAACACTTCAGGCACCACTATTATTCTTACGACACACTATCTCGAAGAAGCAGAGAATTTTTGCCATAACATCGCCATTCTCGATCAAGGTAAAGTTATCGAAAATACCAGCATGAAAGAACTACTTGCACGCCTACAGACTGAAACTTTTGTCTTAGACTTAAAAGAACCACTGACGGAATTACCGCACAGTGATGACTTTGTGATGCGCCTGCGTGATGCTAATCGTATCGAAGTTGAGCTGGATAAAAGCCGCTCACTGAATACAATGTTTGAGTTTTTCAGCAAAAATAACATTCGCGTGTTGAGCATGCGCAACAAAAGCAATCGCCTAGAAGAATTATTTATGGAGTTAGTCAATAAGAATAAGGAAACCGCAGCATGAGTTGGCGAGAAATATTAACCGCATTTAACACCCTTTTTATCAAAGAAATTCTACGCTTTGCGCGCATTTGGGTGCAAACCATCTTGCCTCCTGCGATCACCATGACACTGTATTTTGTAATTTTCGGCAACCTTATCGGCAAAGCGATTGGAGAAATGGATGGGTTTAAATACATTGATTATATTGTGCCTGGTTTGATTATGATGTCGGTAATTACCAATTCGTACTCCAATGTGGTCTCATCGTTTTTCTCATCAAAAATGCACGGGCACATTGAAGAATTACTCATTTCCCCA